>NW_026131419.1:0-171937 GCF_903995435.1 Acomys russatus | reverse complement strand
ATACCACAAGGACCTTGCTTAATATGTTCATAGAAGCTTTATTTGTAACAGCCAGAAACTGGAAACAACTTAGATATCACCAACAAAAGATGGATAAGACTATGTGGTATATTTACACAATGGGATACTAGTCAGCATTAAAAACAAGACATATTGAAATGTTCAGGAAAATGGATGGTACTAAAAATATTATCCTGAGTGAGTACTGAAATGCAAATAACGTGCATGGTATGTACACTTATAAGTGAATTTTTAGCTATATAGTACAGAATAACATAACTACAATCTATAGAGCCAAAGAAGCTAAGTTCAAGAAAGGTCCAGTGGGAGGATGCCTGAACTCACTCAAAGGAGTAAGTAAAAAGGCATTGGAGGTAGAGGTGGCTAGAGGAGGGAATTGGGTAAGAAAGAGGATGGGGAAGGATCATGGGTGGGATTAGGAGTAGGGAGAGTGGAGAGAGGGCCAGGTGAGAAATGGACATCAGAGGTGGGCCCATCACCAAGATGTGCCAGACCTGTTGATAAGGGAGACCCCAGAAGTCTATGAGGGCTACTCTCACTGAGACTTCTAGCAGTGGGGAATATGGATCTGAAATCACCACTTCATGTAGCCAGGCAGGACTCTGAATGGAGAAGAAGAACACTAACTTACCCACAAAACCTTTGACCTGAAATTTCTCCTGCCTACAAGATGTGCAGAGACAATGATGGAGGGAATTGCCAACCAAAGACTTGCCCTACTTGAGACCAAGGTGAGAACCAATCTCTGGCAATATTATGTTACTTTGCTTGTAGATAAGAATCCACATAACTCCTCTGAGAGGCTTCACCCAACAGCTGATGGAAACAGATGCAAGACCCACAGCCAAAGATTAGACAAAGCTTGGGAAGGCCTAAGGAAGAGTTGGAGTGATTGAGGGATCTGGATGGGTCAAGGACTTCCAAGAAGACCTACAGAGTCAACTCTCCTGGGTCCATTGGGCTCACAGAGATTGAACTGCCAACCAAAGTCCATGCACAGACTGGTCCGACCTCCCTGCACATATGTAGCAGATGCATAGCTTGGTCTTCAGTGCGATCCCTCAATAACTGGAGTTGGCAGGCCTTCCTGCCTCTATGGCCTACTTGGATTGGGTTCCCCTAATGGGCTGCCTGGTCTGGCTCAGTCAGACAGAATATGCCTAGTTTTGCAGGGACTTAATAACCAGGGCGGTTTTGTACCATGGGGTACCCCCTTCCCTGAGTAGAAGAGGGGAGAATGGGGGGAGTGTGTACAAGGTGGGGTACTGGAAAGAGTGGAGGACTGAAAAAAAGAGTGGAGGACTGGTTACAATCAGGTGGTAAAATAAATAAATAATTTGAAAGTTTTTTACATTGACAAAGCCAAGTTTGCTATATATATATTTATATTTTCCATTGATTCATGTTAGTATCTTTCAATGCATTGTGAAAAATTGCTCCTGAAAGTCGAATAAGATTACATAAATTGCATGGTGAACGAATCTCAGGCTGAGAAAGACATCACAGATAGGAATCAACCATTAAAGAAAATGCAAAATCTGGAAAACTCCTGACACAAAACATCCAAGAAATTAAGGACACCATGAAAAGAAGAAATCTGAGGATAATAGGCATGAAGAAAGAGAAGACATCAGACTCCAGGGCCCAGAAACTATTCTCACAACAACATAGAAGAAAATTTCTCCAATCTAAGAAAGAAATGCCTATAAACATACAGAGGCCTACAGAAACACCCAAATAGAATTGACCAGAAAAGAAAAACTGCCCGCCACATAATAATCAAAACACAAAACATGCAGAACAAAGAAAAATATTAAAACTGCAAGGGAAAAGGGACAATAACATTTAATGTAAACCTATCAGAATACACACCGACTTCTCAGCAGAGACCATAAAAGCCTGAAGGGCCGTACAGATCCTGCAACCCTAAGAACCACAGATCCTGCCCAGACTACTACCCAGCAAAATTATCAATAAGCATTGATGGAGAAACAAAATATTCCATGACAAAAACAAATTCAAACAGTACCTATCCACAAATCCAGCTTTACAGACGGTACTAGGGAAACTCCATCCCAAAGGGTCAAGCTACAACCAAAACTACCCAGGAAATAGATAACTATCCCATGGCAAAAACACAACTACACAAAACGCTCGACGGAAACAACATCAAAATTAAGACTCTTAACAGTCACTGGTCATTATAATCTCCACATCAATGGCCTCAATCTCCAATAAAAAGACAACAGACTAACCGAATGGGTAATAAACAAGACCCAACACATTCTCGCATCCAAGAAACACATCTCACCCATAATAAAGGCATTACCTCATCGGTAAAAGGTTGGAAAAAATATTCAAGCAATGTCACAAGAAGCAAGCAGGTGTAGCCATTAGTATCGAACAAAATAGACTTATCAACCAAAATTAATCAAAGGGATGAGGAAGGACACTTCATACTCACAAAGGTAAAGTCAACCAGAGATGACATCACAATTCTGACATCTATGCTCCTAATAAAAGGGCACCCACATTTGTAAAAGATCTCCTAAAAAAGCTTAACCACACACACATCGATCCCCACACAAAATAGTGGGAGACTCAACACCCCACTCTACTGAAGGATAAGTCATGAAACAGAAACTAAGCCGAGAAATAACATCATTAACCAATGCCATGGGTCAAATGGATCTAACAGATATCTATAGAACTTTCACCACCCAAACAAGAAGAATACACCTCTTCTCTCTGCACCCATGGAACTTCTCCAAAATTGATCACATCGTAGGTCACAAAGCAAGCCTCAATAGATACAAGATGATTGAAATAATACCTTGTATCCTATCAGATCACCATGCTCTAGGCTGCCATTCAACAACACAGAATAACAAAAAGCCTACATGTACGTGAATCTAAACAATCTCTGCTAAATCACCCTGGGTCAGGGAAGAAATAAAGAAAGAAATCAAGGAGTTTCTGAAATTCAATGAAAATAGAGAAACACATACCCAATTTGTGGGATACATTGAAAGCAGTGCTAAGAGGAAAATGTCATAGCACTAAGTGCCTTTAAAAAAAATTGGAAACATCGCACATAAGCATTATCTTAACAACACAACTGGAAGCCCTAGAAAAAAAAGCAGAAACACCCAAGAGGATAGACCTGGAATAACAAACTCAGGGCTGAAATTAACAAATTAGAAACTAAGAAAACAGTCCAAAGAATCAGCAAAACCAAAAGCTGGTTCTTTGAGAAATCAAAGATAGACAGCCCGTTAGCCAAACTAACTAAAAGGCAGAGAGACAGTATTGAAATCAACAAAATCAGAAATGAAAGGGAGACATAAACAACAGACACTGAAGAAATTCAAAGAATCAGAAACCTACTTTGAAGGCATATATGCCACAAAATTGAAAATCTAAGGGAAATGGACGATTTTCTTGATCAATTTCACTTGCCAAAGTTGAATGAAGAACAGTAAACAAGCTAAATAGTCCCATTTCCCCTACGAAATAGAAGCAATCACGATGGTCTCCCAACCAAAAAAAAGCCCAGGGCCAGATGGTTTCAGTGCAGAATTCTACCAGTCCTTCAAGGGCGAGCTAATGCCGAACTCTCAAGCTACTCCAAAAGATAGAAATGGATGGAAAATTACCAACTTCATTCTATAGGGCCATAGTCTCATGAACCTAACCCTCACAAAGATTCACAAAGAAAGAGAATTTCAGACCAATTTCTCTTATGAACTAGATGCAAAAATACTAAATAAAATACTTGCAAACGAATACAGGAACATCAAAGATATCATTCACATGACCAAGTAGGCTTCATTCCAGGCAATGCAGGGATGGTTTAATATCCGGAAATCCATCAATGTAATCCACCATATAAACAAACTGAAAATAAAAAACCACATGACATCTCCTTGATGCAGAGAAAAAGCATTTGATAAATTCAAACACCCATTCATGTTTAAAGTTTAGAGAGATCGGGGATACAAGGCACTTCCTCAAACAAATAAGGCATATACAGCAAGCCAATAGCCAAAATCAAAGTAAATGGTGAGATACTCAAGGAAATTCCTCTCAAATCGGGAAAAGGCAAGGCTGCCCACTCCTCCTATCTCTTCAATTAGTAACTCGAAGTTCTAGCCAGAGCAATAAGACAACAAAAGAGATCAAGGGATCCAAATGGGAAAGGAGGCAATTCATAAAAACTAGCATAAATGCAGTGATATCATAAATATAACAATAAAGTATACTGATGCGTTGATGATTTAATACTTGATTCACCTTGAGTTTATTTTTCTCCCCAATATCATGTTTCAGATTATTACTTAATCAGAGTTCATTTTATGAGCATTTTATTTGAACACTAATTTTGAGGGTATGTTTTGGATATCAATATTCCTGTTGAACAAGAGAGAAATCTTTGTACGTGTCTTTGCATACTTTCCCCCCAACCATATCTTTTGATATTATTCACTTGCACACAGCCTTACCACCTGAGCATCTTGAAAGAAATAGGCATAGACTGAATTTCGCATGATTTCATTTCAGATGCTGGTTTGGTGGAGTATCCTTTGGGATTTATTCTGTGGGCTCTGAGACCCTCTACAGACATCTGGTCCAAGCTCATTCTTCAGAGTCCCAGCTTTGGATGTGACCCAGGTAGAATGCCAGATTTTCTAGTGTTCCAAGTCTACTGCTGGGCACTGTCTGAATGTGTGGTGTCAATGGCTCGAATCTCACATTCATTGAGAGTTAGTGATACTGTTTAAGGGAAAAGGGAACCTGATATCATTGCCCTATATACTTGTTTATATGGGGTTTGAAGTTTATAAGTGAAAGACCCACATACAATTTGAGCCAGGACACAGCTATATCTAGTTAGGGCTGGTATTAGTCTCACCTGCTTTGTCATAACTTTTATAATATCTGAGAACATACCTGAGATGTGAGCTCTAATTACCAATCCTTGATTAATCTTTTCTTGCTTTGTCAGATGCACAGAGACCTTGCCATATAAACACTGATGACTGGCTGGATGAAAAGAGAACAAATTAGTGGTTTAGGTCTCCTTTGAATGCACTATGTGGCCATCAAGATCTTCCTCAAGCTAAGCACACCCATGCCTGTAATTCCAGCACTTCCTAGGAGACAGAGGCAGGCAGATCACTGTGATTTCAAGGCCAGCCTGATCTACAAATCAAGTCAGGGCACCAAGGCTACACAGAGAAAACGTCTCAAAAAACAAAAACAAACAAAACAAACAAAAATAATGCTTCCTTAGGGAGAGTCCTGAGAGCTTCACCCCATGGTCGATAACAGAAATCTGGCATGTATCTTCTATGCAATTGTGGTGTTTTAAAATGGGGAATCTGTGCTTCATATGATACTAATACCTTCTAACAGAAGCTTTCCCTTCTTGTTTTCATTCACAAGAGGATGGTAGGCAGAAAATCTTCTGGTTATATGGTCACGAGTCATATAGCTGGGTCTTAAGGTAGCACTATTCCCAATTTTCTGAGAAAGCTCCAGATTGATTTGCAAAGTGGTTGTAGAAGTTTGCACTCCCACCAGCAATGAAGGAGTGCTCTCCTTTCTACACATCCTCACCAGCACGTATTGTTACTTAAGGTTCTGATCTTAGCCATTCTGACAGCTGTAAGATAGAATCTCAGAGTTGTTTTATTTGCATTTCCTTGATGACTAAGGATGTTGAACATTTTTTAAGTGTTTATCAGCCATTTGAGATTCCTCTGTTGACAATTCTGTTTAGCTCTGTATCGCATTTTTAAATTGGGTTATTTAGTTTGTTGGTGTCTAATTTCTTGAGTTCTTTATATATTTTGGGTATTAATGCTCTGTCGGATGTAGGGTTGGTAAAGATATTTTCCCATTCTGTTAGCTGCCATTTAGTCCTATTGACAGTGTCCTTTGCCCCATTTATTAATTGCTGATCTTAGTGCCTGAACTGGTGCTTCAGGAAGTTGTCTCCTGTGCCAATGAATTTGGGGCTATTCCTGCTTTCTCTTATATTAGATTTGGTGTATATGGTTTTATGTTGAGGTCATTGATCTACTTGGTCTTGAGTCTTGTACAGGGTGATAAACATGGATATAATTGCATTCTTCTGCATACAGGCACTCAGATAGACCAGCATTATTTGTTGAAGATGCTTTCTTTTTTCCATTGTATTGTTTGATCTCTTTGTCAAAACTCGGGTGTCCATAGGTGAGTTGGTTTATTGCTGGGTCTTTGATTCAATTCCATTGATTAAACTTTCTGTTTTTATGCCAATACAATGTACTGTTTATTATTGTTGTTGTATAGTACAGCTTGAAATCAAAGATGGTGATACTTCCAGAGGTTCTTTTATTATAAGGATTGTTTTAGCTATCCGGGGTTTTTTTTTTTTCCATAAGAAGTTAGGGATTGCTATTTCAAGGGCTATAAAGAGTTGTGTTGATATTTGATAGAAATTACAATAAATTTGTAGAATGGTTTTAGTAAGATGGCTATTTTTACTATGTTAATCCTACCTATCCATGAGCATGGGAGATCTTTCCACCTTCTGATATCTTCCTCTGTTTCTTTCTTCAGAGACTTATTTCACTTGCTTACAGTTACACCAAGATATTTCATATTATCTGTGGCTATTGTGAATTGTGCTGTTTCCCTAATTTCTTTTCTCAGACCATTGTCATTTCTATAGAGAAAGATTAATAATTTTATTGAGTTAATTTTGTATCCAGCCACTTGCTGAAGGTGTTTATCATCTGTTAAGAATTCTCTTGTAATCTTTTGGGGTCACTTTTTTGTACAACATCATGACATCTGTGAGTAGCAATACTTTGACTCTTTCCCTTACTATTTATATCCCTTCGATCTCCATTTGTTGTCTTATTGTTTTAGCTAGGACTTCAAATACTTTATTGAAGAAATACAGAAGAGTAGGCAAGCCTTGTATTGTCTCTGATTTTAGTGGAATTACTTTAAGTTTCTTGACATTTAATTTGATGTTGGCTATAGGCTTGCTGTACATTGCCTTTATTGTTTTAGGTATGTACCTTGTATCCCTGATCTCTCCAAGACTTTAACATTAAGGGGTGTTGGATTTTGACAAAAGACTTCTTCTGCATCTATGAGATGATCATGTGGTTTTATTCTTTCAGTTTGTTTATGTGCTGGATTACATTGGTGTATGTTCAAATATTAAACCACACCTTCCTTGCTGGGATGAAGCCTACTTGATCATGGTGGATGATGTTTTTTATGTGTTCTTGGATTCAGTTTGTGGGTATTTTATTGGATATTTTTGCATCTATGTTCATAAGAAAAAATGGTTTGAAATTCTCTTTCTTTGTTGGGTCTTTGTGTGGTTTACATATCAATGTGACTGTGGCCTCATAGAATGAGTTTGGCAATGTTTCTTTTGTTTCTATTTTGTGAAATAGTTTGAGGAGTATTGGTATTATCTCTTCTTTGAAAGTCTTATATAATTCTTTGCTTGGGGGGGCGGCTTTTAATGATTGCTTCTATTTCCTAGTGGTTATAGGACTATTTAAATTGTTACTTTAAGTCTTGACTTAACTTTGGTAAGTGGAATATATCATGTAAATCTTCCATTTTGTTTAGATTTTCCAATTTTGTGAGGTGCAGGCTTTTTTGAAGTAAGACCTAATGATTATTTGCATTTCATCGGTGGCTGTTATGTTTCCTTTTTCCTTTCTGATTTTTTAAAATTTTGATATGTCTCTGTGTCTTTTAGTTAACTTGGCTAAGGGTTTGTCCATCTTGTCGATTTTCTCAAAAAACCAGCACTTGATTTTGTTGATTCTTTATATTGTTCTCTTTCTTTCTAATTTATTGATTTTGGCTGTGAGTTTGATTCTTGCCTCCTGTTTATTCCTCTTTGGTGTAATTCTGATAGGTCTGCTTTGTTTGTTGCTTGGCCTTTTTCCTTTGCAGCTTTTTATACTCTTTCCTTGTTCTGTACATTGAATGTTTTTACTATTATGTGGTAAGAGTTCTTTTCTGGTCTAATGTATTTGGTGTTTTTTAAGCTTCTTGTACATTTATAGGATCTCTTTCTTTGGTTGAATATTTTTTCCTTCTATGATTTTGTTGAAAATATTTTCTGGTCCTTGGAGGCAAGAATCTTATTTCTCCTATTCCTATTATTCTTAGGTTTCATATTTTCATAATATCCCTGGTTTCTCATATATTTGTGCCAAGAACTTTTAAAAGTTAGTATTTTCTTTGACAGATGTATTGATTTCTTCAATTGTATCTTCTACATCTCAGAATTGTACTTTTCTTCCTCCATCTCTTCTATTCTGTTGGTGATTCTTACTCCTGTAGTTCTGGTTCTTATCCATTCTCAAGAATTCTCTAAGTTTATATTTTCTTTATTGTTTCTATTTGCATTTTCGGGTCTTAAACCATTTTATTCATTTTTGTCACTTATTTTATTGTACTTTCCTATATTTCTTCACAGGATTTATTCATTTCCTCTTTAAAGACCTCTATCATCTTCATAAAATGTCATTTATTTAAGTCATTTTTTTTATGTTTCAGGTGTGTTAGAATATCTGGGGCTTGTTGTAGTAGGATTGCTGGTAGTGCCATGTTGCCCTGGATCTTGTTGATTATGTTCTTATTCTAGCTTTTAGCCATCTGGTTGTCCCTTATGTTAGTTGATTGTTTCTGGTGCCTGCAGGACTCCTCCAGAAGGCAGATAGAGCCTTGGACTGGAAGTTGGAACCATGTGTTTCTTCAGCCCCTGTAGACTTCCTAGAGGAAGCAGGTAGAGCCCTGCACCAGAGGGCGGATGGTCCTAGGGTCCAGTAGTCCTCCTTGAGAAGGCAGGTAGAGCCATGGGCCTAAGGATAGAACTCAGAGAGTATGTCACAACTCTCCTCCTGCTGGCTGTATCCCAGTTGGACCTACAGGCAAGAGATTGTGTTGAGGCCATATGACCTGGATGATCCTGGCATCCAGTCCAGCAGATCCCAAAACAGCATGTAGAGCCTTTGGCCAGAAGCTGGAAGTTCCTGGGGCCCAGGAGTGCCCCCTTAAGAAGGCTGGTAGAGCCTTGGGCTGGAGGCTGGCTCAGTTTGTTAAAATGTTAGCTAATCTGATGATGTTCATATATGTGATATATAGTCTTTGATATATTATAAGGTTGCATATAATGAAACATTAAGATTCAAATTATAAATGATCCATGGATCATTTGGAGTTATCAACATGGAGTTGACATTCACAAATGAAGACATATAATGGCTTATTTGTATATTTGAAGAGTGATAAATACTTTTTAATATCTAAAAACTAACTCAAGTTTTAGGAACTGAAATTTTAAAAAGCAATAAAAAAACAATTTTGGGCTTATGAAATGACTCGATGAGTAAAGCATGTGACACATAGTCTGATGACCTGTGTTCCATTTCTGCATCCTATAGTAATAAGAGAAAATCAATCATGCATGTGCATGCACACACACACACACACACACACACACACACACACAATGCCATGCACACTCTTTTACACACACATTAACAATGAAATAACTAAGACAATTTAACTTACAATTTGGCAAATACATATGTAATGATAACCAAATAACCATTCTTGTGAGCCTTAGGTTAATGGGTTTTGTTTGGCTTTCTGTTGATTTGTTTACTTTGTTTATGCTTTTGGTATATTTGAGTTTTGTACTTTACTATTGAGATACACCCTCGAGCACTGAATGTTTAAAGTGAGATTGCATGAAAACTCTTCTATCCCACAAAACCAAAAGGGAAATCCACTTGCATGAATAACAAAATTGAGATTCTCTGTGGAAAATATTTTTTAGTAGTGGAATTGGAGAATTCTGGGTGTGGATGAGGGTCATATTCTGGGCAATGTTTCATCTCCAAAGTAATCAAGAGATTGTTTTTCTGATGTGGAGAGTTAGATAGCATGCAAGGGACATGGAGCAAGTTCTTATATTAAACAAGATATTAAGTCCATCCTTACAGCTCGCATTGTTGTAAGTTCTTAGTGGCTCTTTTTCTTTCTGGCTAAATCATCTTGCAAACCCTCCAGTAGGGCAACTTGCAGAACCATAGTACCAAGCATACAAGACCTAAGTGACTTAAGCTTTTCAATTTGAGAATGTCAGCAGGAGTAGTTGGGCAATACAATGAAGTAGAAGTTTCTGGTTTCTTTGAAGACTCAATTGTTTCACATGGTGTTTTGCTGAAAGCTGTCTCATGAGAGAGCACAGGATGTTTTTCTGGAAGAGAAGATATGTGATGTTTTGCTGGCATCAGACACATGAGAGGGTGTGTAATGGTGGGAAGGAGTATAAAAATAACCATGGAATGCTCTTGGCATTTCTACACCATACAATACTTTTCTGGTCTTTACTGGACTTCAGTGGTCTTCACTGGGTTTTGCTTGGCTTTGTTGCTTTTCACTGGTCTTTACTGCACAGAGAGAAATGTTCCAGAGAACTTCTCATGGTGCTCCAGCTGATTCTGGCCATGGCCACTGACATGTGCCAATTTGGCAGATCCTGGTGGTTTCTGCCAGATTGTGCCACCTCTATGGATTCATGTGCTGTTTGGTGTTGGCCATTGGACTGGACTTCTGGTATTCTGGCAACACAGAATAGAATTGGTCCAAGGAATTATGTCTAAACAAGCCCACAACCCCCTTTCCCTATTATCATTCTTTCTTTCTTTCCTCTGGTTGGTGGGTTAGAAGTTCAGATTAAGTGTTTAAGAAACCTAAATAAAGTAGATTTTTACTATAACATAGTCTTCAAACATCTTTCCAAATTAGTTTCTAAAAAGTACACCATAGCAACTTGGTCCAGATAGGCTGTCGTGGTTGCTAGGCATAAATATCAGCATCCTAACAGTAATGCAGAGGGCAAAGTTTGTGGCCCTTCTGGAAATAATGGAGTTAATTAATACATACACTAGACAAGCAAACTTTTTCCCTTTCAATACATGAGCCCAGGTTGAGCTACATGCAGGACCAATAGTTCTCCTGCAGGATGGTAGACAATTAAAAAAAGATGAGTTTTCCAAAACAAAGAGTTCAGTCCTTTACATAAACTCATAGAATATCAGCCCAGTGGACTTTGGAAGTGAGTACAAATTGTAAATACAACTGAAATTCCTCAAAAGAAAAGAATGTCAACAATGCACACTTTTCTTAAAAGCAACATGAAGCACTCTCCAAATTTGTTACACAATGAACACTTCTGTGGATGAAAGACCTATTATATTACTTTTTGTGTATAATTAAATACTGTAGAATGTGAACTCAAAAGAATATCATTGGCTTTTGAATACTAATCCATAATCCTTCTGGCAATAATTAAGATTATCTGTACAATGCATTGTCAGTTGAGGTTAATAAATGTTCACTTCCAGGGAAGGCTTTCTATCTTTCAAAGAAAGAAAGTTCTCAACTCTCTCAAGAGTACTATGTATTTTTTTTAAATTATTTCAGAAATTTAAAATACACCAGAAATAATTGCTTTAATATGATGTAATAGTTTTGAATTTTCATTAGGCAGGATTCCTTTACATCCTTTAATATAGCCAGATGTTTATACATTGGTATAGTTTGTATATTTTTTTACCTTTTAAAATTTTTATTATGTTTCTTTTTAATGTATATATTTATATTATTATGCATAAATAAAATAAACTACATATATCATGAAGACCCATGAGATAATCAGGAATTAAATATATGCTACATTCATAGTGATTTGGCTATTTGTATTTGGCAAACTTGAGGTAAACATCTTTCCTATCTTGTTGGGTCTAAATTTATGAATGAAGATCAATATCTATCATATCTCATCTCTATCAGCTTAAAACATTTATCTAGATCTAAAAACATCTTAACTCCTAAACAACTAAGCTTAATTGTAAGACTAAACTATCTGGTCTTCAATTCCATCAGAGACTTGAGAAGGAATAAAACTAATACCTGAGTGAACCCAGAGTGCAGGTTAGCAGCTTCCAAATGAAAAAGTGACTGAGACAGTTTACTGCCTGAACAGTCACCCAACACTCTCTATAACATTGGAGCATCATCTTTGGCCCAATATAACTCACAGATATATTTGTGAGGCAGGAACAGTTAAGGACTTGCTTACCTGTCTTGGCAGAGTTCGGTCATCGACTCTGCCTGAATCTAAGCTTGCCCCTTTTTTTTTTGGCAGAAGTCTGTCTGTGGTAGAAAGGAGGACATCTTGTCCAGTGGCTTGTTTGCCACATTTGAAGCCAACTCCATAGTGAGGTTCTTTGATGCTCATCATCTTCTTTAAGGCAGGCTGGGTATTGCCAGGAGTTAACTTGTCTTGTTGTCAAAGAATCTTTAGAATAATAAAAAAAATCTTTAAATGCCATATTCTGTAGGTCTCTGAGGCTTTTGAAGACCTTATTTAACTATTTTACCTTATATATCTATAAAATCATATCTGTTAGACCTAGGATATATATTCTTGTGATAAAAATTAAACTCGTATTTGACATGACCATGATTTTCATCAATATACAAAATTCTATACCAACAACTTAGAGATAACCTTCTTTGTGAGTAACATTAAGGACTTGAGTTAAGGAGTAGATTCAATCACCTACCTTTTGTTCTATCCTCTATATATATTTCTATATCACCTTTTCTTTCTTTTCAACTCCTATCTCCTTATCTACAAAAGAAAGATAAAGGAAAAGAGAGACATCCCTGAGTCCAATCTAGTTTTCTTTCTGTATAAGACCAATAATAACTTACAGCCAACTCCCAATGAAAATAAGCATCTGTAGACCAAGAGAGCAAACAGAAACCTACCCAACCCCGCTTGGAGGAAATGGGATGATATTTTCTTAGAGTTTCTTCAGGCTGATTTAGGGCAATTGATACCTTTGAAGGGCCCCCAAAAAAATTAGAGAAAAGAAGTAGTTCATATAATTTAGTTCCAAACCAAGATTGAAGAAATCAAACCCTAAGGAATAATTTATACAAATGAGTCAATAAAAATGACCCAGTCATTAGAGATGATAAAAGAAACACTAACTCATAAAATATTATTATAAACTACACCTTGGAACATATCCAGGATAAAAAATGAGGATAAAATCTTGTCATTTTATTCTTTCAATTTCTTTCAAATTCTGACGTGGCTTCAAAAATTAAAAGTATTTGCAGTTTAAAAATTATCACTAACAAAATGAGTTCCTGATAAGCTTAGGCTTCAGAATAACACACAGTCCAAAAAATAAAGACTAAGAAGGAGGGAGAAAGAGATGTAAGAAAGGAAAGAAAGAAATACAAAGCAAGGGATGTAACTAAAGAGAAAAGAGAGAAGAAAATGAGGAAAGGAGAGAAATAGAAAGAAAGAGAGAGAGAGAGAGAGAGAGAGAGAGAGAGAGAGAGAGAGAGAGAATGGAAGGAAGGAAGGAAGGAGGGAAAATAGAAGGAAAGAAGGGAAAATGGAAGGGGAAATGGGGAAAGGAAGGAAGGAAAGAATAAAGAAGGGAAAACCTAGACTAGTGAGGCCTATCATCAGATCACATATATGACATAGAACTTGCATCTAGAACAATGCATGTAGATGCAGTAAGAGATTTCAGTAAATGTGAACATGTTTTTGTTTTTATCTCCAGGGTGGGAAATGAAACAGACTTGTTCAAGGGCATGTGATATTTGTCCACTGGAAACAGACAAACAGCATGATGTTTGTCTGCTAAAACAGGAACAGCCTCTTTTGAGGGCATGGTCTGTGCCAGTTGAAAAACATCTTGGTACAAACTCTGAAAGGAGATAAATAAGATCCCAAAAACTAGAAGTTTGGCTTTTGGCTTTTACATCTCTTCATCACTTCACTGCGTCAAGAAGCTCCTAGAGAAAAACACTCCAGAGAACATTTTTTAGTTTCTGCTTCTGTGCTTGCAGTTGCTTTTGCTGAATTTCAGGTTTGCTGTTTAATGGATCTGCTGGAATACTGATGATAAAGAGTGGAATTACCCCTAAGAACTGAGTCTAAAAAGGTCTACCTCCACTGTCCCTATTAACCTCTTTTCTCTAGGGTATGTGGGTTGGAAGGGAGGTAGAAGCATTTAAGAACCCCAAATAAAGTAGGTTTTATAAAGATCAAAGCCTATAAAAGATAGGTGTGTGTGTGTGTGTGTGTGTGTGTGTGTGTGTGTTACCATGAGTTTATAAAAAGTAAAAAACTGAGAATATCACAAAGACAAGAAGTTGCATGTAACCAAACACACAATTTGCATTTCCTTGGAAAGTAATGTGCATCTATGACCAGCTTTCAAAAAAAAAGTTTCATCTCCACAATAAAGACTCTTTGTCAAAAGCAAATTACACAACACAATAGAAATAGGGCAGCACATCCATAATCCTAAATTTCAAAGATTCCTGCTGTTCTTTCACATGAGATTTTCCATGGCAAAATTATATTTACATATAGAATACATAAATATTCTAGCTTTGACTCATAAATATAAATATAGCTCTTTTTAGGGTTTGGTAACAATGTGGTTTCCTCAAAGTACTTCTATCTGTTGTGACTTTCAACACCAAAAATATAGTGCGGAGACTCTGTTACCAAAGAAAGTTCCAGCTCCAGTTACTAAGTCTTTAGCTAGCTTGTTTAGTCTAGAATACTTTAACCAACTTTTATACTCCCATGAAAAGTGATTTGTTAACCTACAAGTAGAACATTATGATGGGTGGATCTAGGCCCAGGGGTCCTGCTCAAACTATGACACCAGCCAAGGACAATACGTGCAGTAAACTTCGAAGCCCTACCCAGATCTAGCCAATGGACAGAACATTCTCCACAGTTGAGTGGAGAGGGGGGACTGACTTTCACATGAACTCTGTTGCCCCATATTTGATCATGTCCCCTTGATTGGGAGGCCCGGTGGCACTCAGGGGAAGTATAGCAGGCTACCAAGAAGAGACTTGATACCCTATGAGCATATACAGGGGGAGGAAGTCCCCCTCAGGCACAGTCATAGGGGAGGGGAGTAGGGGAAAAGCGGAAGGGAGGAAGGAATGGGAGGATACAAGGGATGGGATAGCAATCAAGATGTAATATGAATAAATTAATAAAATATATTTTTTAAAAATAAAAGTGATTTGTTGGTTGTTGTTGTTGTTGTTGTTGTTTCATGACATGGTTTCTCTGTGCAGCCTTGAGTGTTCTGAAACTCACCCTGTAGACTAGGCTGGCCTCAAACTTAAAGAGCTTCACCATCCTCTGCCTTCCAAGTTCTGGGATTAAATGCATGTGCCACCTTCCTCCAGCTGAAAGGAGAATTTTTACTTTGGAAGTTCAGAGGCTTTTTTTTCCTTGTAGTAAGTAAGATATAGTTCTCACATAAGTTGTCAAATTTGGATAGTCTGGCAAGACTTAAAGAACGGAGTTGGCAAAGACTACACTAAGATTTTCACCTGACAGTACTTGCTGGAGGGTCCAGAGTCAGAGCAATCTAAGTCCAAGCTTGGCCCTTGAAGACTTGAAGTGATAAAAGAAATAAAATAGGCTCTATAAACTACCACAATTTATGCACAGTAATTGCAAAAGGTACTAATTACCATGACTATTGACATGTTTCAGATATGTTTCATGCCTGACTTACAAATGGAAATTGGCCAGGACTTCCCAAATCCTTCATCAGTATAATTTGAAATGCATAGACACTCATGGCAGAGACCTCACTATCCTCACTACAAGCTATTCCATCATCATTCACTGAAACAGCATTGGTCTGAGCACATTTATTATACAAACATATCATAGAAGCGAAAAATAATACCTGTAAGATAGAAAAATCCCAAAATGTCCAAAGAGGACATACTGCTGTGGCTGAGTAGCAACCTTCTTTCCTCGTGTAGCTTAATGTCAAGATGCAGTGTGGAAGATTCTATAGACTTATCACAGAGAAGCTAGCATAGCTCATGATATACAGTAACCAAATTACCTTTATCCACAATATAAAATCATGATTCGAAGAAATCTCTGTGGGAGCCCGTGCCAAATCCTGCCATGTCAGAAATTCTGTGCTTAGGCTGTATGCTGTGACCTTTGAGTTGTTGACCTTTTCCTCACCACGAGGACTTGTGTTCTAGGCCATCCTTGGACTATTTACCTTTGAAAGAAGTAAAGAAGTCTCAACTTGGAACCACCCAGAGGATCTAGAAAGTTCTTACAAGGAACTACTCAGAGAACTAGGAAGTTCTACAGGGAGCGATTTAGACTATTGCATTCTTGCCCGGGGGCTAGGGTGAGTGAGATAAGAATAGATCCTATTGACCTTGCCCTATATATGTTCCTGCTAGTCGGCAATAAAGTGAATCTTCATCAGAAATTTCCTGACTTGATTCGTTATTTCTCGTATCTCTGTTTCTTACTTTCAATCCCCACTCCCTCTTTTAGGTGAACCCTGATTCAATTTTTCCCACAGGCGAGGACCCGACAAATCTCTAAAATACAATAAGCACAAACTGGAGTCAAATCCAGATCCTTTCACGTCATAAGAAATGTATCAGGCTCTAAGTTAGTGATTTTCTCCTGATAGAAAACAGTAGAAAGGGATATTTATTTTAACATAGCATTTCAAGGTTCCTGTATTTGAGCAGGTATACTCTACACCTGACCTTGGTTTCCATCTCAGATAACAGATATAGGTGTAGGCTAACACTTAAAGATATAATGGTAATGTCTCTTTTGCATAACATCTAAAACAGTGTTTTAGTTTATAATAAAAGTATTTCTTGTGACATTTACACACATGCTACATTTTGGTTAAGTCTCTGACTCGTAGTCCTTCAGCCATGTGTCTGTCTCTTCTCTCCCCCACTGAAACCCTTTTATTTCTAGTATGCCCCTGGCCCATTTTAATAACTCATGTGTTTCACTGTCTTTCCTACCTCCTTCCCTTAACATGTCTTTTTTCCCATTTCTCATTATTCTTTCTCTAATTTGCTTCTACACACATTTACTTCCACCCAGGTACAAATATTTAACAATTAAAAGTTAGTCTATACATGGCCTTATTCATAATAGCCAGAACTTGGAAACAGCCTAAGTGTCCCTCAGTAGAAGAATGGATAATGAAACTGTGGTACATTTACACTATGGAATACTACTCAGCTATTAAAAACAAGGAATTTCTGAAATTTGTGGACAAATGGATTGAGCTAGAAATTATCATAATGGGTGAGCTAACCCAGAAGCAGAGAGACTCAAATAGTATATACTCACTTATAACTGGACACTAGCACAAGGGGCATGTCTCATGAAAGTCTTCACTAACAGGGAAAGTGGAATAGAGGTGTGGACATCCTAAGGTGAGAGAAATATAGGAGATAGGGAAATAAATGGATTCAGAGGATCCTAGAAACCTACAAGAAGAACACTATGATGGGCAGATCTAGGCCCAGGGGTTCTGCTCGATCTATGGCACCAACCAAGGGCAATACCTGTAGTCATCATCAAACCCCTACCGAGATCTTGCTAAGGGACAGGACGTTCTCCACAGTTAAGTGGAGAGTGGGGACTGAGTTTCACATGAACTCTGGTGTCCCATATTTGGCAATGTCCCCTTGATGGGGAGGCCCAATGGCACTCGGAAGAACTTGATACCCTAGCATCATATTCAAGGGGAGGAGGTCCCCCTCAGTCACAGTCATAGGGAAGGGGAATGAGGTAAAAGCGAAAGCAGGAGGGAGGGAGGGAGGAATGGGAGGATGCATGGGATGGGATAACAATTGAGATGTAATATGAATGATTTTATTTTTCAATTTAAAAAAAGCTCTAAAAAATAGTAAAAAAAAAAAAAAAAAAGTAAACAAATAGTAAAGCAAGCAAGCCAAATAAAAGGTTTAATCCTGAAAAAAAAAAAGTTAGACTATACATATGTTAAAGAACATGAAGTACTTAGCTTTCTGAGTCTGGGGTGCTTTTCTCGATAGATAGCATATTCTCCATCTCCATTCATTTTCCTGAAATGTTTATGATTTTATTTTCATTATAGCTGCTTAAATTTTCAATTTGGATATGTGCCACAATTTTGTTATCTGGGGGTGAATGTGTATCCTGGTTCCATTTTCTTGTTGTTGTGAGGAAAAAAGAAGCAATTAATACAGATTTACAGGTTTCTGTCATAAGATGTAGATCCCCTTGGGTATATGCCCATTGAACGTTATGGCTAGGTTATAGTGACATTGTCACAAAAACTAAAACATTATATTAAAAAACACATAGTATTTCATGATTTTCTAAGTATCTGAAAAGCATTATATGACCTACCATATAACACACCATCATACTGTCTTGAAGCCTGAATCTTAGAATTCCAGGATGGAAATTGTGGGGTTTTTTTCTTTTGTTTTGTTTGGTTTCTACATATTACAACCTGTCATGTCCCAGCCCATGGGAAAAATTGAATCAGCGTTCACCTGAAAGAGGGAGTGGAGATTGAAAGTAGGACACAGAGATGCGAGAAATAATGAATCAAGTCAGGAAATTTCTGATCAAGATTCACTTTAATGCTGACTAGTAAGAATATAGAGAGAGTAAGGTCAATAGGATCTATTCTAATCTCACTCACCCTGGCCCCCAGGCAAGAATACAATAGCCTGAGTCACTCCCTGTAGAACTTTCTAGTTCTCTGGGTAACTCCCTGTAAGAGCTTCCTTGATCCTCTGGGTGGTTCCAAGTTGGGACTTCCCTACTTCTTTCAAAGGCAAATAGTCCAAGGATAGCCTAGAACACAAGACCTCTTGAGGTCAGCAACATACAACCTAAGCACAAGATTTCTGACATGGCAAAATTTAGCACGCCTCCCCACAACAACCTTTTCCCAACTTCCTTTCTGTATGAAGGACAGAACATTTTAATTTTATAAAGTATTCTTAGCCAGCACTAAAGAGAGTGTCATACATGGGAGATGCCTTGTTATTGGTCTAGAAAAGATCACCTGTCATGTACTTACAAAGCTTATCTGATAAAGCACAAGGTTCTTACATTGAGCAGCACATTAAATATTAAGCATATCTTCCAATATTAACACTGTCCTAGAGGTTACAGCATCATAGGAAGTGAAACTTCCAAGGAGCTCAAGGTCTTTGCCTTCAACACTGTGCCAAAGCACTAAACTGTCAACATTTATCAGAGAGCTTCAGAAAGACATACCATGAAGAATGGCTATTGATGTTCTCATACACCAGTACTTTCAGTCTAGGCTCCATAGCCACTGCCTCCTGAACCATGCACTCTGGAGTAATATGACTAATCTATTATACTGGAAACCTTCCAATGTGGGCTTCCTTTGCCTAAGGATTTGTCCCTGGTGGTAATGCTTTTCTTGTTCTCTAAGATGATCATATTTTTTCTGCCCTTCCCTGATTCCACCAAAATTTCTTAGTCTATCTATTTATCCTATAATTATTAATAGCATAAAGAGTTCCTTTATTAAGGAACTCTTTTAGACTTTTGGAGAGGTAAATTCATGACTAGTAAGGTCTTGCATCCCTGTCAAAACACTAGAACTATGACCACATGAGTATTCTAATTTTCCACTTCTGAGTCTTCACCATGACTACTCCATAGCACTGGACCAATCAGTTCCTACCACAAATATTGCATAATTCTATTCCTATAGCTTGCAAAACTTTCATCCCCTATATCATTGGATTATACTCCTTCAAACAATAATCCTCAAACTTATTAATTTGCTTTCCAAGATTTCCCATCCTCAACCAACAGTCATCTCCAATTACATCCAGCTTAATGCCTTCTCAGGATATGATCTCCATATAATCTTTAAAAGAATATGTTATTGTGTTACCTATAATTGACCCTAAAAGTATGAGATGACTGTTCTCTTGTGGTCCAAAGTATGGAAAATCACTTGTCTACTATCTTTGCCTCAGTCAAATATTATTCCCTTCTTCTTCCTGCAAAATTTCCTGAAAGCCTACAATCCCCCCAAAATATGTCATTTTCTTCAACAACTAGAAATGATCAAAAAGCAAGCACTGATTTGTCAACATTATCCAAAATACTTACCTACATTTTTAAAGTATATTCTATGTTTACACACATGTGGTGTTTGTTAATTTATTCTAATGTCTTGTGGATAATATTAATTAGTAAATGGTCACTGACATGTGCTACTTAAACACTAGCAGTAAGAAATGTGACTCTATCCATTGAAAGAAAAGCTTGACTTTTAAGGGAAGAAGAAAAGAGACTACCAAATACAGAGTTATCAACTTGTTTTACTTAGTGTAGGATTGCTGGAGTTATAAGATAGTTAAGAGCCTTGAAGTGAGTGTTTTTGAGAGACTGGGGCTCTTCGTGTGTTTTTATTGACTAGAACCCTGAGTTTAAGACACATATTCTGCTGGAGCTTGGTCCTAAGGTCTTGAGAAGCCACTACACATCTCTGGAATACAGCTCCTCTAACTTGTAAAAGAAGGATGGGCTTGCAGGTTGCCTGATAGCCTCAGAATGTTACTGTTTTATTTTTTAATCAAATTTGTGTATTTATTCACTTTACATCCTGGTTGTAGCCCCATCATTCCTCACCTCTCAGTCCCACCTTCCTTCCTTCACCCTCATCCCCCTTCCCTATTCCTCAGAAAAGGGGAGCCCCCCTTCCCATGCACCCAAGTTTATCAAGACATATCTATCAGACCCGAGTGTGTCCTCTTCCTCTGTGGAATGGTAAGGCCTTCCCACCAAGGGAAGTAATTGAAAAGCTGGCAAGAGAGTCAATGTCAGAGAGAGTCCCCACTCCCCTTACCAGGAGACCCACATGTGGCCTGAGCTGTAAGGGGCCTAAGTCTAGTCCATGAAAGGTCCTTGGTTGGTGCTTCAGTCTCAGCAGGCCCCTCTGAGACCTGTTCATTTGGCTCTGTTAGTATTCTTATGAAGCTCTTGTCACCTCCTTTTCCCCATCCCCCCACATTTCCAGAAGGCTCTCTATGCCTGGCCTAATATTTAGCTGTGAGTCTCAGCATCTCTTTTGAGGCACTGCTGGGTGAAGCCTCCACCCTGATCAAAAGCCCTGTGATTTCCACCCAGTGGAGTTAAGTACTTTTACTCTATCCTTAACTGATTCCTATTGTTACCTTAGTTTGAAGCTCTCTAAACTGGATTACACAGTATACAATGTGGGTCACCTGTTCTTCTCTACCAAATCACCTGATTGAATATTTTTCCTCCTTCCTCATCCGTCCTAAATCATCTACATTAGTAAAGACTTTTTATGCTTGTCCCAGCTCCCAAATAATGGCATGGAAATTGATTATATTTATTATCAGCTTATGGCACTAAGCTCAGCATATTCTGAGTTATTTTAATGTGGTCATACTAGCCTGGCTTAAGTCCCAAACACATGCCTCATTACCTGTCCTGGCACCTACTTCTTCCTCCATGTCTGGCTAGTGACCACCCTTCTCTCTCTTTCTCTCTCACATTGGACCCCCTACCTCTCTCTCTCTGCCCAGAAGTCCTGCTTCTTAATCCTGCCTCAGCTTCTTGGCCATCAGATTTTTATTAAAACCAGTCAGGTGATAGAGATCAATGTTATTGTGCTTTCTTGACATGTAAGACAAGAAGTTAGTGAGCTCTCCTTGCTTAACAACAAAACAACAGATGAGCAAGTGAATCTCTGAGTGCCAGTCTTTCAAAGCTTGCTTTTAGAGCCTATGAAAACATATTTTTCTACTCAAAATCATAACAAGGTAAAAATGTATTATATTCTTAGACTCCCAAGAACACCATTGGATTCTCTGACTGCTATTGTTTCCAATGTCAGTTCTCCAAATGGGGGTTATATTTTAAGAGACTGAAAACCCTTTGAATGAGATTATTTCATGGCTAAGCATTGAGTTACAGAGTATCCCTGTAATATATTTTCAGTGGATAAATGAAATAAAAATACAAGCCATACAATTTAATGAATGTTAGCTATCAATAGAGGTGTTTTAAGACAGCATAATTTTAACCTTTAGTAGTAAATGTATTTGGCCTGAATTTTCCAATTCTCTGTTCCTCTTAGTGATTCTATTCCTCTTAGTCAGTGTGGATGAATCTGTATGGAAGTAGAGCAAAATTTTGTGACTGTTTAAATGCCTATAGCAGCAAATTCCATTTTAAAAAGCTAATGGACATTATTGACCTCACTGTTGGTATTAATTCTTCTTATAAGTAGTGAGGCTAGATTGTTTCAATACTGGGATCGGGTTAGTTTAAACAACCTTACTGAATTGTAACTGTTAAGAAAAGCCCTTCTACAGTACAGTTATTGGATAAATCAACTCCCCTTCAGGTGCAACCTTTGTGAAATGGAAATAGAGTCAGGAAAACAGGAAGACAACACCAAGAATAATCAGAGAAAAGTCAAAATGGAGAAAAGGGTTGCAGAATTAACATGGAAAATTCAGTGACTTAAGTTAGAACCTATGTGAATCTACGCTCATCTAGTATGTAAAGTGACCAGCAGTGATTGCTGACTACATTTCTTAAAAGATCCCATTTTTCAGAAATTAACAGAATTAAACCTAATTTATTTTCAGTATAAAATAAATTCATCCATCACATTAGTCTTTTGGCTGCTTCTCATAGAGATGATAGTGTCCAGGAGATTTTATACAGCATTGGGCTGACCCTAACTCTAACCCTAACCATAACCCTCAGTAGCCCTGCCTTGTATATTTATTCTAAGGTAGTGTGGACAGCAAATTGACTACCCGTCAACTGATTGCCAATTTATATGCTCATCAAAGTTTTTTGTGGATTGCTATTTAGAGAGGAAGTTCCTGGTTAGTCAGAAAAAGAGTATCTCATTGAATTTATGTAATCATGGTAGTCCTCAACTAGCAGTGTTCAACTGACTCTTCTCATACAGCTAGGCTTCTCTCTCTCTCTCTCTCTCTCTCTCTCTCTCTCTCTCTCTCTCTCTCTCTCTCTCTCTCTCTCTCTCTCTCTCACACACACACACACACACACACACACACACACACACACACCTACCTTTTGGTACTGCCTTTAAATATTTATCTAAATCTCTCCCAAATAAGAATTGGCCTCCATTTGCTAATAAATCACTTCTTCCAAAACCAAGGTCAAGACTTTGTTGCTCACTCTCTCATCCCTATCCTATTTATTTTGCACAGACTTAATTTTGCAGACACTACTGTTGATTGTTCACTATATTAATTTGCTCAAACATCACTCTAAGTTAGAGTAAATGTGTGTGAATAGTGACCATCTATACCACCTAAGCGCTCATGTGCTTGACATAATTCTGATTGCTGGTCAGTGGCTCCTGAGCTCTGACTCCAGAATTTTGAAGGCCATCTTCATAAATCCCACACCTGCTTTATGACATTATTGTAGGCACTGTCAAAATGCAAATAAAATTCCTAGTCTTGTACTAATTACCTGTATACTGTAATGTCCTATACTTTTTCTGTAAAGATTTTCATTTTTCCTTAAACCTTTCTGCTTCAAGCTTGGAAATACATGAGTAATTGGGCAGAGAGCTTAGATTTTAGACTGATAGAGAAAACAAGAACTGTATGTACCACAAAATAACTGCAAAGTATTATGCTTCCAAGGTTGAAAGAAATGAGATCTCCCTTCCATTGATGCAGGGGTGGCAGAAGGGTTGTCAATGAGTGGCAATAAAACTATGTCCAAGAGGTTTCTAAGACAAAGATATTGAGGAGTGGTACAGGCAACCCTGGTAGAAAAAGCACAGAGTTCTAGGTTAAAAGAAAGTTAGAATGAAAAGTCTATAGATTTTGTATGCATGTAAGTGGACCTTCATCTTCACTGAATATACATAATATTTACAAATATATAAATCCAGAGGCTTGCCGTGCATATCTCCACAGCAGCTGCTTTCAGTTCAGATATAAAGAAATTTGGGGATACAAGAAGACCTAATCTCTATCAAGTATCTAAGTGAGAATTAAGGAAATGACAGAACCCCATCGGGCCATACTCATAACATCCCCAAGTTCATGCTTGGCAATCTGGTGTGATGAATAAGTGCTAAAGAAAAGTGAGAAATAAAAGTGATCTCCATATTGAAGCTAACATGGCAGACTTGCCACTGTCTTCTTGATTTGGTGACAGTCTCCATTTTCCTAGTCTTTTATTAAAGTTATTTATTTATATGAGTTCTCTATTTGCATATACTCCTGCATGACAGAAGAGAGCCTCAGATTCCATTATAGATGTTTGTGAGCCTCCATGTGGGTCTTTGGAATTGAACTCAGGACCTCTAGAAATGTAGCCACTGCTCTTAACAACTCAGCTGTCTCTCCAGCCTCATTTTCCTAGTCTTAATCAGTTTGATTGATGCACAAAACTGTTCCTCTGCTTTCCCTACGTATGTAAAGGACTCAAGTGCAATTTTAGAAATGGAAAATGGCGTCATCTTAATTTTCAATTTTTTATTGGCATCATCTTAATTTTCATTGATGGAGAAGAAAGAAAACAAGAATTCTATGTAGCAGAGAAATGTTCAGGGTTAATTTGATTAGCAATATGTTAACTTCCACTTACCTCAAGCCATCTCAAATTGTCTTTTATCCTCCTCACAGTGAGTGGTTCTTTCCAATGACAAAGGAAGAACAGCTGATAGTGACTGCTGTTACATATTTATACATTACTTTACATTCTGTCACTAAGTTGGCAGAAATGCTTAGGAATCAGTCTTCACAGATACCCTGTCAGAGATGAGGGGAAGGGACTTATTCTGTCATAGACACTCATTAGACAACAGAAAAACAGAGATGAAATAACCTTTCAAGGTTTTGGGGGGAGACCATGTCTGTGTTATGCAGGTAATCTGTGAGTCTACATTTGCCCTGTCCACCCATCCATTTCAGTACCTGCTAGAATACTGTTGGTACTAAGGAATCATGTGGTAATTCACAACTTCAGCAATAAGGTAGCTCCCACAGTATTTACATGAGGCTGAAATCAAATCATCTTATGTCATGGCCAAGTAATATAAACCAATTTTTTATGCTTAAGAATAATTTTTCATTCTAGAGAAACTATAATATCTTTTATTTTAAAAGAATTTAAGGCTAAAAGTAGAAAAATAGAGTTTTTAATGTGTCATTGCATTTCCACACAAATACATAGCACATACTTCGAAGATCATGAGCCCAATGGCAGAGGGTCTAAATCTATTCCACCAACATTCCTATGCTGTCTGTCAAAAAATGTCAGGCTTTATAATTATACACACCAATTCAGTTCAAACAGTCAAAGACATCAGCAAAGAACAAGTGGTTAAATAGAGTCCAAGGGAACTGAAAAGAAATGTACATAGCTAAATGCATATCCACCCTAACTTGGAAAGAAAAAGAAGCACAAAGCCAAAGGCTTATTCAGGAAGAATCAACAACTTTATATTCTTAAACTGTTCATGAATATTCACCAGATAAGACTTTTCAGACATGGGTTTAAGCCAATAGAAAATATTTGTTAAACAGCCATTGGCTACATTGGGTGTTTGCAATTCAAGAGTAGCACTGAGCCTTTCCTGGGGTGAGCTTTTAAGCATAAAAGCTATGTTCTAGAGTTCCAGGGTGGTGGCACCTATCACACACTGTATCTAATCTACCACACAGAGACCAGGGCCCGGATTGGGAGCCACAGACTGCAATAACTGGAGAACACTAGGTGAGTGGGGTCCTGCACAGTGCAGACCGGGCTTGGACCCCTGTCAAACAACAGCCCAGGGGGGACCTGAACCCACTTTCCAGGCTTTGGAAGGAACCCACCTGTAGACTGCTGCCGGCCTCTATTACCCAGGCTCAATGTGTGTGACGATGGAATACCGGAGCTCCTGGCCTGGGGAAGTCTCAGGGAAACAAGTGAATCTGTCCTTGGACACCCCACCCCAGTCCAAGGGGAGCCCCAGAGCTGCAGCGAAGCCCACAGTGCCCAGCAACAGGATGCGTGGTCTGGGCAGGTCTGGCCGGAGACAAGCAGCAGGCCTCAGCAGACCAAGCCTGCAAAATTGGGCTGATAGACAGAGCCTGACAGGGACTCCCATGATCGTGGGAGAAGCTGGACTGCCCTGGGAGTCTGGAAGGTGGTCTGAATTGTGGCCACAGCTCAGTGGGACTGAACTACAAGAAGTGCACAATCAGCACTGATATGCTATCTAGACTGATCTGGGCAGGAACCTGTCTGTGGGCCATGGTGGTCCAGGCCTGGACAATTGGGCAGATAAAGCCACAGTCCCCACAGCCAGGCAGGGTCTCCTACAGGCTTGGGAGAACCTATACTGCTCTGAGGGGTCAGTACAGAAAATTAACCAGCAGCCCCCTACACAGCTAGTCTGAATCCCCTCAGTAGTGTTAATGGAATCAGGCAGAAGCCTACTTCTGCTGACCCAGTCAGGAGCTTAAGATGTAGAACAAAGTCTCCTGGAGCAGAAACCAGGTCACCTGCTGATTCCAGGAAAGAACTCCCTGATCCACACAAGCAAGGGCACATGACCTATAATCACTCACCAACTACCCACCCTCAATGACCAGTGAAGGACACCAGAAGCTACCATCCAACATCATAGATAGCAAGATTACTAAAGGACAGCGTAAGAATGCAAACAACAAAAACCAAAACAACTCAGCATCCTCAGATCCCAGCTATCCCAAAGAAAGCAACCCTGAGAACTCAAACACAATTGAAAAACAAGAAAATGACCTCAAATCCTTAGTAATGAAGATGATAATGGAGGAAACAAATGAAATCCGTAATCAAATGCAGGAAGACACAGCCAAACAGGTAGAAGACATAAAAGAGGCCTATAGAGAGGCACTGGAAAAAAATTGAGAAAATACAAGCAACCAGATGAAGGAAATCAATAAAATAGTTCAAAATTTGAAGATGAAAATGGAAACAGTGATAAAAGCACAGACAGAAGAAAAATGGGAACAAGAGACCTTAGAGAAGAAAGTAAGCAACACAAAAGTGAGCTTCTCTAACAGAATCCAAGAAATGGATGAATGAATCTCGGGACTAGAAGATACAATTGTGGAACTTGAAGCAACCATCAAAGAAAATGCTAAATCTGAAAATTCCTGACACAAAATATCCAAGAAATCAAGGACACCATGAAAAGACAAAACCTGAGAATAATAGGCATCGAGGAAAGAGAAGCGGCCCGACTCCAAGGCCCAGAAAATATCTTCAACAAAATCATAGAAGAAAATTTCCCCAATTTAAAGAAAGAGATGCCTATAAACATACAAGAGGCCTACAGAACACCAAATAGAATAAACCAGAAAAGAAATAATAATAAAAACACAAAATATATAGAACACAGAAAAAATATTAAAAGCAGCAAGAGACAAAGGCAAAGCAACATACAATGGCAAACCTATCAGAATTACACCCGGCTTCTCAGCTGAGATCATAAAAGCCAGAAGGGCCTGGACAGAGGTCCTGCAAACCCTGGGACACCACAGATGCCTGGCCAGACTACTATACCCAGTGGAACTATCAATAACCGTTGATGGAGAAAACAAAAAATTCCACAACAAAAACAAATTCAAACAGTACCTATCCACAAATTCAGCCTTACAGAAATTACTAGACAGAAAACTCCATGCCAAAGGTACAAGCCACAGCCAAAACTACACAAGAAATAGATAACTGCACCATCACAAAAACACAACCACACAAACTATCTATGCTTCAAATACAGGGACACCCACATTTATAAAAGAAATATTTAAAAAGCTTAACCACAAATTGATCCCCACACATTAATAGTGGGAGACTTCAACACCCCACTTTCACTGAAGGATAGGTCATTGAAACAGAAACTAAGCCAAGAAATAACATCATTAACCAATGCCATGAATTAAATGGATGTAGCAGATATTGACAGAACTTTTCACCCAAACACAAAGGATTATACATTCCTCTCAGCACCCCATGGAACCTTCTCCAAAACTGATCACATAGAATGTCACAAAGCAAGCCTCAACAGATACAAGAAGATTGAAATAATACCTTGTATCCTATCAGATCACCATGGTCTAAGGCTGGACTTCAACAACAACAGGAAAAAAAAAAAGCCGACACACTCATGGAAACTAAACAACTCTCTACTTAGTAACACCTGGGTCAGGGAATAAATAAAGGAAGAAATAAAGGACTCCCTTTAATGAAAATGAAGGAACAACATACTCAAATTTGTGGGACACAATGAAAGGAAAATTCATAGCACTAAATGTCTTTAGAAAGAAAGTAGAAACATCCCACATAAACAACGACACATCTGGAAGCTCTAGAAAACAAGAAGCAGAAACACCCAGGAGGAATAGACATCTGGAAATAATCAAACTCAAGGATTAAATCAATAAATTAGAAACAAAGAGAACAATTCAAAGAATCAACAAAACCAGGAGCTTGTTCTTTGAGAAAATCAACAAGATAGATGAACTGTTAGCCAGACTAACTAAAAGACAGAGAAACTCTGTAAAAAATAAAATCAGAAATGAAAAGGGAGACATAACAAGACACTGAGGAAACGAAAAGAATCATAAGATCCTACTTTAAAAGCATATATGCCACAAAATTTGAAAATCTAAGGGAAATGGAAAGGATAAGCAGAAAAAGATAGAAAGGTGAAGGAGAAGAAAAAGGAGGGAATGATTCTTGCTGAAGCAGCTCTAGGATAGCTTACCACCTTAACCCTAAACGTCATTCCTGGCTCCAGGGTGCATTTGAGCTATTGAGTTCCCTTGAGCACTCAAGGGCATTGAGCAAGGAAGAAGGAGCCAAATTTCCTAAGTAAAACCAAGCAAAATTTCTCATTCAAGAGTTGACTCCTCCTGGTTCAGCAGCAAATCATACTGAACAAGGAAACATTTCTGAGAAACAAAAATGTGTCTGGGTAAATTAAGTTCTTTTCAAAACACAACCATCTCATGTTTTGTGTTTTAAAATACAGGAACAACTAAAATACCTATGTCCTCCAGAATGTACAAGACCACAAGACCAAAGAGCCTTGTTCAGAGAAAAAAGCTTGCAAAGGCAGTAATATTGTGGGTTGTGTGACACCCAATTAAAGGGAGTAGTGAGGAAAGCAAAAAGAAATTATGGACATCAAATGATCCTGCAATCTCCATTCCATGGCTCAGCTGTAACCAATCGAGGGTACCAGAGTTCTTGTCAGAGGCATTCCCCCTGTCTTCCCGTCCCCATGCAGAGAATGAGCTATTCATTGGCTACAACTGATCAGGAGGTCCAGATTCTTTATTTGCCATGTCCTTGTTGGTGCATCAGTTTGTGCAGGCCTCCCTGGGTCCATATCTGCCAGCCTTGATAGTCTCCTTGTGGAGCTCCTGACAATACCCACCCACCCCTTTTTGTCTTTCCATCCCCAAACATCCATACAATTTGCAACTCTTAGCCCAGAGTCTGGCTGCATGTCCCAGTATCTGTCCCAATTCTCCCACTGGGTGAAATCTCTCAGAGGACAACTATGTTAGGCTAATATCCATTTATAAGTTTGTGTCTTTCTAGGTCTGGGTCACTTCACTTAGGATGATCATTTCTAGTTGCATCTGCAAATTTCAAGATGTCCTTGTTTTTGATAGTGGAATAATATTCCATTGTGTAAATGTACTGGAGTTTCTTTATCCATTCTTTGGATAAAAGACATGTAGGTTGCTTCAAGATTCTGGGTATTATGAATAAAACTGCTATGAAACAATTGAGAAAATGTCCTTGTTGTATGGTGGAACATCTTTCAGGTATATGCCCAAGAGTGGAATAGGTAGGTCTTAAGTAGCACTATCCCAAATTTTCTGAGAAAGCACCAGATTGATTTCCAAAGTGGTTGTACAAGTTTGCACTCCCACCAGCAATGGAGGAGTGCTTCCTTTTCTCCACATCCTCACCAGCAAGTGCTGTTACTTGAGTTTTTTATCTTAGCCATTCTGATAGGTATAAGATGGAATCTTAGAGTCATTTTGATTTGCATTTCCCTGATGATTAGGGATACTGAGCACTTCTTTAAACATTTCTCAACCATTCTATATTCCTCTGTTGAGAATTTTCTGTTTAGCTCTGTACCCCATTTATCATTGGGTTATTTGGTTTGGTGGTGTTTAATTTATTGAGTTCTTTATATATTTTGGATATTAGCCCTTTGTCATATGTAGAGTTGGTGAAGATCTTCTCCCAGTCTGTAGGATGTTGTTTTGTTCTGTTGACAGTGTCCTTTGCCTTACAGAAGTTTTTCAGTTTCATGAGGTCCCATTTATTAATTGTTGATCTTGTTGATGTTCTGTTCAGGAAGTTGACTCCATTGCTAATGAGCTCAAGGCTCTTCTCCACTTTTTTACTTCTAACAGATTTAGTGTGTTTTGTTTTATGTTGAGATCTTTAATCCACTTGGACTTTAGTTTTGTACAGGGTGATAAATATGGATCTATTTGCATTTTTCTACATGCAGCCATCCAGTTAGACCAGCACCATTTGTTGAAGATGCTATCTATTTTCCATTATATGGATTTGGCTTCTTTGTCAAAAATCAAGTGTTCATAGGTGTGTGGGTTTATTTCTGGGTCTTTAATTTGATTCTATTGATGAACCAGGCTATTTCTATGTCAGTATCAGATTGTTTTAATTACTGTTGCTCTATAGTACAGCCTGAGATCTGGAATGGAGATTCCTCTCAAAGATCTTTTACCATACAGGATTCTTTTAGCTATTCTGGGCTTCTAGTTTTTCCATATGAAGTTGAGAATTGATCTTTCAGGGTCTGTAAATAATTGTGTAGGAATTTTTATAGGAATTGCATTGAATCTGTAGGTTGCTTTTGGTAGGATGGCTATTTTTACTTTGTTGATCCTCCTGATCCATGAGCATGGGAGATCTTATTCCATAAAATATAATCAGAAGGAACATTAGAAAACTCATTTTATAAGTTCACAGTCACTTTGCTACCTAAACCACACAAAGACCCAACAAAGAAAGAGAATTTCAGACCAAATTTTCTTATGAACATAGATACAAAAGTAGTGAATAAAATGCTTGCAACCTAAATCCAAGAAAACATCAAAGATATCATTCAGCATGACCAAGTAGGTTTCATCCCAAGCATGCAGGGGTTTTTCAATATACAGAAATCCATCAATGTAATTCATCATATAAACAAACTGAAAAAAATGATCATCTCCTTAGATATTGAAAATGCATTTGACAAAATCCAACACCCATTCATATTTAAAGTTCTGGAGAATTCAGATATATAAGGTAGATACCAAATCATAATAAAGGCAATATACAGCAAGTCAATAGCCAACATCAAATTAAATGAAGAAAACTTAAATCAATTCCACTGAAATCAGGCACAAGATAAGGCATTCTTTCCATATTTCTTCACTGAAGTACTTAAAGTCCTAGCTAGAGCAATATGACAATTAAAGGAGATAAAGGGGATACAAATTGGAAAGGAAGAAGTCAAATTATCACTATTCGGAGATGATATGATAGTATACATCAGTGACCCCCAAGATTCTACCTACAGCTGATAAATGCCTTCAGCAAGGTGGCTGGATACAAAATCAACTTAGAAAAAAAGTCAGTAACCCTCCTGTATACCAATGACAAACAGGATGAGAAAGAAATTAGGGAAACTACACCCTTCACAATAGCCACAAATAACAAAGTATTTTGATGTAACTCTAACCAAGCAAGTGAAAGACTTGGATGAAAAAAATCTAATGTCCCTAAATAAAGGAATTTAAGATATCAGAAAATCCATTACTTTTGAAAAAGCAAACAGTATATAATGGAAATCTGAGCCTGGAGAACCTAGGCAGTATATCATGAGAACTTCAGAGATCTTGCTGGCAAAACTTCTTTTTAAAAATGAATTATTTGGTAAAATTGGAAAAAAAAAGTTTCCAGTTTAGTGAGTTTAAGCCTCTCTTCAAAGGATCCAGGTACACTTCAAGTAAATTTTAACCAGACAGTAATAGAAAGCCACAGATTAGGGAAAACCTATAAGCACCTAAAAACCAAGAGATTAAACTATAAACTTATATAATAGAACAGTTCTTCAGGCAAAACTTAGCCATTAGGCCTCCTGGCTTTTCCATTGCCAGTGCTCTCAGAAGACGAAAGCTGAGTCTTCCAGCCCAATCTTTGGTTTCATCAGTGACCCACTCTCACACTTGCTTTCCACACCTCCCTCTTTCCTGCAGTGTAAGATTGGTTCAAGTGCACAGTATTCAGACAATCTTGCTTGCTAAGGCCTTCCAGTTACTTATGGGCACTGTAATGTTAAAACAGTGTCCACAGTGGTTTCAGCTATCAGGTTAAAGGAGATGCATGACTAAATTCAGTGCTGGTGATGGTTTATGCCTTTAATTTTCTCTTTAAAACTATCTTCTCAAGCAATCAAGTTTTATTCCCAATAAAAAGTTTCTGTGTATAATGCCTTGTTCTCCTTAAAATTACTCCTTACATTTTAGTATAACAACTATACTGAGAGAGAGAGAGACTTCTCTATCTCCCACTTGCACATTATAAACTTTGGTGCACATTCTAAATCTATTAATCCATAATAACTCTTCACAATGCCCCATTAAAAACACTATATATCCCATTTGTATCTCATGTGCTTAAAATATCACTTGAATATACAGATGCTGTTAAATGTCTCTTGAGAGATGAAACCCTCTCCAGTTGATAACCATCAGTGTAAGATAATACTCATAAATGAATTATAATGGAGAAAGCAATGTGAGAAACTTCCCAATCGAAACATTACTCAAGGTTTGATCATCATAGAGGATGATACAAATGCATATTATGTTTGCCATTTCATCCACATGCCTCATTAGTGTTAGTGTCATGTAGATCCTATCTTTGTAAGTTCTTCAGAAAGATCCAGAGGAGTCTGGAAGCAGAAACTATCATGAATACTTATGAAATGCAATATTTATGAAAAGGAAGCATTGCCACCAACTGTATGAACAATGAAGCTGAATTGTGAATGACAAATGCTTTGAAAGTATCAAGAAGCACTTTCCCTGTGTTATTTCCCATAGTCTTCATGACAGTCTTCACACCAATTTTACAGATGAGTAAATGAACCTGAAGAACATCAAATATTTTGTCAAAGGTCACACAGCTAAAAAGAGACAAAACTTGTAATCCCACCTGCTTGTCCCAGATCCTAGACCCTAATGCATTCTCCATGCGAAAAAATATGCTGTGCTCTCATGTGTATGCTCTTGTTCACACTGATCTCAGCACTGAGGTAGCGAAATAAAAGCTACACATAATGGAATAAAGTCACCTCTATGCCCCTTTAAACTCTCCTTTTGTCCATCTAAACCCCTTGCTATTGCCTGGTTTCCATCACGCACAGTTAGACTGCATCTAAAGAGGTAAGAACATAAATTAAACCTGTAGAAATGCAGAAAAACATGAAAGCAAAGGCTAAAGCCCTCCCCTGTGGTGGCAGCTGCTTGCCCAGAACCCTGGCTTAGCTGCAATCATCCCCACACAGCAGAGATATCAGTTTCTGCCCAAATAAAATTTCCATCTCTAAAATGTTATTATGGGCTTCATAGAATAATCTGTGTAAGGTCATATTTGCATAAATCAAGTGTTCCACAGCCTGTACAACGTCTTTACAGCAGGATTAAATCACCATTGTAGACTGTGATTAACCCTCCAGATTGCCCTAAATGTCAGCCAGGAGTCACTTAAAGAGAAGTGGCTGGAAACTGCACCCAGGAAACTGGAGGCAGCCTTGCCACCATGCAAAAACTCAACTTTCCAGTATACTTCTGCTTAGTAGTTTTTGACAAACAGGAGGAAAAAGTGTGTGCTGGTGAACACACGCACACACACCTGGTTCTGCTGGACAGCTGCTTTAGGAATGAGAGAGAAAGATTCGGTCTGTGAAGATGCAGCTCTTCAAGCTGTCCTTCAGAACATGATGATTTCATCTTTATCTGTCATACACGCTAGGATTCCCTTGTATAATTTGATTGGAGCCTCTGGTGATACACATACAGTTAAAATGTTGCTATCTGGAGTCATGTCCACCTTTTACTTAGTTGAGAGTGGTAAAAATGGAAGATTCAGTACTTTGATCAATGAATTAAGGCTGAAAAGGAATTAAGGCTGAAAAGTAACAAAGCTGGACTAGAATTCAAAGATTTCTATTGCTGCTCCATTGCTTAGCCTTGAATGTGATATCTTCATCACATCACTTCCCTCAAGGCTCAGGTATCTATATGGAAGAGACAGTGGTGGGAGATGATCTTAAGGAAACAGCATTTTCAAGACATAACAGAACTGATGCACATATGAACTACCAGAGACTGGCAGCAACAGCATACACAAGACCTGCACAAGCTCAATCCAGACAAATTTCCACTACAGAGCAGGGCAACTAGGTCCCTAGCCAAAAAGACATTGACAAGTCATAGCTTCTGGGAAAGGGACAATCAGTTTTCTTCAATGGAGTGAAACTGGTATATCAACCATACTCCAGGGCAGGCCCAATGCTCCTAAGCTGTTGATCAACACAAATCAGACTCGATGTTTCCATAATTCATAATTTCCATAATTTATTTATTTGTTCTTTATTTATTTTAAGAAAGAGAAAAGACATGATACTGAGTAAGTAGGGAAGGACCCGAGAGGAGTTGGAAGATGAGAAAAAATACGATAAAAATATACTGCATGAAATATTCAAATTCCAAGTATGTTTTTAAAGTGGGCTATCAAGATAATTCAGTAGCTGGGCATGGTGGGCCTTTAATTTCAGAACTTGGGAGGTAGAGGCAGGCAGTTCTGTGAGTTTGAGGCAAGTCTGGTCTACAAAGTGAGTTCAGGACAAGGAAGGCTACACACGGAGAAACTCTGTCTCAAAAAAAAAAAAAAAAAAAAAAAAAAAAAAGATAATTTAGTAAGTAAAAGCACTTGCCACATAAATCTCATGACCTGAGTTTAATCCCTGGAAAGCACAGAAATGTGTAAAGAGAGAAGTGAACCCACAAGGCTGTCCTCTGCTTTCCACATCCACACCATAACATATGTGCAGCCACACACACACACACACACACACACACACACAGTTTAAGTGAAAAAACTTATGACCTGGATACAGCATGTGGGGGCTTCAGAGCCAGAGTACCTCTAGTGAATTACACCTACTTCAGAATTCCACACTGATGAGATATAAGCAGATGTATATTAATCTGCCTTGTCTGATTATGTCAATTATTTTATTGCATTATAAACTCAACCTTATCAAGAATATGCACAGAATTTGTCAGTTTATAAATCAGCCTTTCTTCAAGATAATAAGAAAATTTTTATCTTACTAGTAGCCTGGAATTTTAGTCAGCTACAATTTTCCAGTCCAATTTTTCCCCTCTGCAAGTGATAAAAAAGAAAAGGATGTCTAGATATGTCCCATGATATCATGAGACTGTCAGTATCCCAGTCAGCCCCGAAAACCAGACCTATTGGTGATTGTGCAGCCCCTGACCCAGTAGGTGGTCCAGTGTTAGCTGTTAAATCAAGGAGTATCTAGCATTATCTCAGACTACTTGAGTCCACTCACAGCTGTACACAGCATATATATTATACAGAAAACTCAGGAGCTCAAAATAAACTTAGTGGCTTAATGGTATAAAATTTGAAATACCACTAGGAACCTAACCCTTTGCCATACATTACCATGTGTTTTCCTGATTTCCTGCAAGATACTTCTAGCTGTTATTTAATTCTTTTATTCATGTATTTTGTGCCTGTCTTCAATAAAATATATACATATAAACAATGACAAATTCCATCTTACTTAACACTATTATTCTTTGACTCTAAGACAATTTAGATAACATACACCAAAGCCAAATGAAATGATGAGTGCATGAATAACTAGCGAGTGTCTGTGCCCTGAAACTGTTTCTCTTACTAAACTGAAATTTTCATATCACACCATTCAATCACATTTCTTTCTTTCTTTAAGGACTAAGAGCTTCCTTGGGAGCAGCGCCTGTGTCTTGTTAGCATATGTTAGCAATCCCTAGCTTACGCCTTATTAATATAAAGAAGAAACTTAATTTTGATCATTAATTTAGTGCATTAAATAAACTTAATCAGGCTGGTGATATAGGTCAGTGATGAAGCTCTTGAGTGTCATTCACAAAATCCTAAGTGTAATATCCAGCACCACAAAACACAACACAGGCACAGGCATGGACACACACATACGCTCGCATGCTCACACAGACACACACTGTATGTGCATTTAAACTATATATTATTAAATGTATAATATGTATTATAAAACATAATGCTCTGAAGATATGATATGCAAAGATTTATGCCATATGCAAAATGTACATATTACTGCTTACCTAATTAAATTATTGGTGGATTGATTGCTAATATTCCATAAAAGAATTAATTTCTAGGGAAGTAATTTTAGGAAGCATGTGCCATCACAGTGCCTCACACCTTTAGATTCTTCTTTGTATCATATAGTTAATCTGGATCTTACTCGTGATACTTCAAGTCTTCTTAATTTTTTTCTTTGAACATAGGCTCATTATCTTTTTATGGTGCTGCTGAATGTAGTCATGGTAAAGAATGTAGCTAAATAGCAAGAAATAATAGCTAACATTTTTTGAAAATACCTAATGTTTTCAAAAGAATATAAAGAAAATCATTCTTAATTTGGTTCTGCTACATTCTCATATTTTTGCTAGTTACATCAGAAAAGTGTATGATTTGGGAAACAGTTGATTTTATTGGGGATACAGTGCAAAGAGAAGCCATGCACGTGAGAGCAAGCTTTCCTTAGGTACATCATGTCCAGCTCACTAAATCTTAACTTTAAAAACTAAAAGGAGGCCAAAATACAAAGTAACAGCTATTACTCTAAGTATCATAGAATGTAATAAAAGTCACAGAGCTACTGTTTATTATATTTGAGAAGAGCATTCTGAGCCCCACTCAAGGCTAAGTGCCCAAGTGTATCATAAGCAATGCTTTGGATTTATCTATACATTTTAAAAACATTTTTGCAGAGCAGGTGACATCTTTGGAAGACAGAAACATGCAGATATATACACACGCACATACACACACACACACACACACACACCTTTTCCATTTGGCTTCATTTTTAGGATACTATAAATCTTATTGAATAAAAGGCAATATTACAAAGACACTTTCTCAACAGCTGTTGAAAATAAGAGTGCTAGTGGAACAAGTGTTTGATATTCAATCACATTCTGGGTGAAGAAAACAGCATATTGTAGCTGGAAGTTGGTGTGTGTAGAAGTACACACTCACCTTCAAACAGTGCACAGAGGGAATAGTTAAAACTCTCCATCATAGTAAGGTAAGGCTTACCTTAAAGAAGTGAGTTACTGGTCAGATTGGGATGATATTGAGATTTTATATCCCAGACCCATTTCCTGTCCCTTCTCATTCTTCTTCCTAGTCGGCTGAGATGTGAGACAACTGTTGTCCTTGTGCTTCTTTACTCAAAAAGCCACCTGATACCCTATTTTTCTTTACAATATGGACAATATATCCTCACATCATGAGGCAAAATAAGCCTTTCATCCCTTAAGTTGCTACTTGTTAGAACTCCTTCAAGTTCATGTCCCTAAAGACAAGAAGATTTCTCAATCAACCCCACCTCTTAAAGTTTCCAGCACCTTCCCTTAGTCCCAAGCAGGAGATAAGCCATCAGCATATGGACTTTAAATGTCATTTCAGATCTAAGCTATAGTAGATACTCTTATTAAGTTTAGCCTAGTAAGCATATGACTAAAGCTTTGGGAGTGGATTGCCTAGTCAAATACTCCTTTCTCCTTCACCTAACAAGATATTTAATAATACTTAAAACACAGATGAAAGAATATGAAATACAGAAAGGGAAATAGTCAATCCACTTCACAACTCCAGTCATTCCTGGAGCTCCAGGGCTTCCTGTAAGGGTCTGCAAAGAACACAGCCTCATTCACATCCAGGGTTATGCTATCATCCGGAAGTAATGGAGTACTTAAAATCAGACTTAAGGAATTTTTCTAAAGTATTTGAAGTACTATGTCACCATCTTAGAACAAGTGAAATTTTGAATTGTTATTAAAATGTCCCTATTTTTACTCATAACTTAGAGAGGCCTTTGTAATTTCAGGATCTAGAAAATGGGCCACTGTATAATATTCTTTATAATACATAAAAAAGCAAAATGACCATCAAATACAAGTGTACTGATACCTACAATCACATGATTGAGTTCAGTTTTACTTTTAACAAATTTATTACATGTAAACTACATAAAGAATACTATACCTAGTTCTTGGGGACTAAACATTTTCAAACACAGTTGGATTATATGTTGAACATGATATATTTCTTAATATATATTTGCTTGCATTCCTATATTAGAATACCCCCTCTTACCTTATTAGATGAAGCAAATTACATTTATGTAAAGTCTAAGCATTTAACTCACTGTCACACTTAAATCAATCAGATTAAAGCCTATAAAGAACAAAGAAAACTATTATCAAGTATTTATGCACTTTGCTATGAATTAAAAGAAATGGAGTCACCTTTGAGTCAGAGGTTACCAGCTTAGTGTGATGTATAAATTTCACATTATTAATTTTAAGTTTAGCTACCTACATTCCACTAGTAACTTACAACATGAGAAGTGATGTCCGAAAGCCAGGGACAAGACCAAAGAAACAAAACACCACAGCAATCTTATGTCCTTGATTGGGATGAATGAGCTGAGGCACCTCTACAGCATCAAACATGCCAGTCCGATGTCTAATCCTTAACCAAGCTCTCTGAACCATCAAAAGGAGGCAAGCCTCTCCTGCCAATCTCTACCTAACACACCACTACACTCAGGTTCCCATCTTTATTAATGTGTTTGCTATTGTGAAAAATCCACCCCCTGGGGAAATTGTAAACAACATCCATGTTCTCCTCATAAGGTCCTAATCACAAACCAATGTTCACACTAGAGAATCATTGAGTTTATTAAGCTTACTTAAAGAGCAGAAAAAAATGCATGACCCCAAAGCAGTTGTACTGGAACATATTCACCGAACATGGATGAAAGCTTCCCTTTAGGTGCATGGATGGAGCCCCTCTTACTCACCTTGACCATCTTATATGCTCTAGACCCTCACAAAGACCATGTTTAATTAAAGCACAATTGAATGCAACTGGAATGACATGTTCTGGCCCGCGGGACAAATCGAATCAGGGTTCACCTGAAAGAGGGAGTGGGGATTGAAAGTAGGATGCAGAGACACTAGAAATAATGAATCAAGTCTGCAAAATTCTGATCAAGACTCCCTTCAATGTAAGACTTTTTATAGCAAAGTCAATAGGATCTATTCTGATCCCTCTCTCCTTAGGTCCCAGGCAAGAACACAATAGCCTGAGTAGCTCTCTGTAGGAACTTCCTTAATCTTCTGAGTAGCTCTCAGTAAGGACTTTCTTAATCTTGTCGGGAGTCTCTCAGTGGGGTTTTCCCTACTTCTTTCAAAGGTAAATAGTCCAAGGATAGCCTGGAAAACAAAGACCTCATCAGGCAAAGCTCAGCAACTGGAAGGTCACAGTGTGCAGCCTAAGCATGGGATTTTTGACATGGCAGAATTTAGCAGGGCTCCCCACACTGGCAGGAAGAACTAGTCTGGCTGGGTGAGAACCCAGTTACCTTCCCCATTCTTTTTCTTCTATGAAGGAATGTTAAGAGTCCACAGGGCAGAAGAACTGTGACTGAGGCTTGCAAGAGAAATAGCTAATTAAATGAAGATCAAGACTGTTTTGAACAGAGGTCTGCATCCTACAATGGCAATGCTAAAATCATAAAATATTCATCATAAACTATCATTTGCATACCTAGAATCTTAGCCAGGATAAAACAACAAAGTAAAGATTAAAACAAACTTGGTCCCCAGTTTCTTATTCATGACTACTATGTGAAACAGAAGGAGAGTTTGAGAACGTAAAATAACTTTAGGGACCTCATACTTTTTATATAAAACCATTGATATAGAGAAAGATCTGGACGGGGCCCGAGGGGCCGGGGAGCGCATCCCGCCCCCACTCACGCCGCCGCCGCCGCCCCCACCGCTGCCGCTACTCACGCACTCCTAACCCTAACCCTGAGGTCGGGGCGCTGCGGGCGCGTGTGCACCGGCAGCCTTCCCACAGCCACGCGCGTTCCTGCGGTCCCGGTATACGTTGTCGCGCTCCTGCGTCCTCATCCGGCTCCGGACGCTTGCGATCTTAGCGCGACCCAACTTGGAGGGCTAATTCCGGACCTCCACATGTTGAGCTATGGGATTCTGCAGAGAGTGAGCTCCTCATCCTTCTGTCAATAAGTCAGTCTTCCCACCTGCTCTCCCACCATCTGCTGCCCTCATGTCTACCATACTCCTGAATTTGGACTTTGGAGAACCTTCAAAAAAGGCATTTTGAGGAAATGCCAAGCATCAACGTTTTGTCAAGAAGCGACGGTACTTGGAGCAGAGAGGATTTCTGAATAAAAAGAACCAACCCCCTAGCAAGGTGTCTAAGTTGAAATCAGAACCTCCAAAGAAAGGGCAAACTTCAAGAGTAGATGGCATTTTAAACATCCTTCCGTGTTCAAAGAAGAAGAAAGAGACAGCTGCCTCCAAGAGGGAGGCAGAACGGCCCACAGACAAGAAAGCATCATTGTCTTGGCTGACCCCTGCTCCTTCAAAGAAGACGGACTCTGTTGTGGCTAAAATAGATTTGCTAGGGGAGTTTCAGAGTGCTCTTCCAAAGGTTAAGAGCCACCCATCTCTCGCCCAGAGGAATCACTCCAAGAAGAAGCCCTTGAAGAAAAATGCTGCAGAGAACTCCACCCAAGCTCAGTCAGAGTAAGGGCTCTAAGAAGTCCTCACAGAAAAGTGCAGCACGGAACTCCGCGCAAGCTCAGTCAGAGGATAAAGGCTCCACGAAGAAGTCTTTGAAGAGGAGCGCTGCACAGAACTCCGCCCATTCAGAGTGCCCTAAAGTCTCCCAAAATTGCCAGGGAAGACGGTGGCAGTGGACTGTGAGATGGTAGGCACGGTGCCTAAGGGGCGAGTTAGCTCCTTGGCTCGGTGCAGCATCGTGAGCTACCATGGCGACGTGCTCTATGATGAGTATGTTCTCCCCCCCTGCCACATTGTGGACTACAGGACCAGGTGAAGCGGCATCCGCAAGAGCCACATGGCTAACGCCACGCCCTTTAAGATTGCTCGGAGTCAGATCTTGAAGATTCTCTCAGGGAAGATCGTGGTAGGGCATGCCATCCACAATGACTACAAAGCCCTACAGTACTTCCACCCCAAGTCTCTCACCGGAGACACTTCCCAAATACCACTCCTCAACCTGAAAGCTGACTGCCCAGAGAATGTCTCTTTGTCATTGAAGAATCTCACCAAGAAGCTGCTGAGTCGGGACATCCAGGCTGGAAACAGTGGACATTCCTCGGTGGAAGATGCCCAGGCCACCGTGGAGCTGTACAAGTTGGTTGAAGTTAAATGGGAACAGCACCTGGCCCAGAATCCTCCAGAAAATTAGCAATCTCAGGGAGCCACGTGCAATAGACCAACCCATAGTTCTGCCAGCTTCACACCCCTAGAAGCTAGAATTGTTGGGGACAGGGACTGGACCAGAGACTTAATCCCATTGAAATTTCATCTCAGCTGTTGTGGTCACTGTGTGGTTAAGTGTCTCATGGAAGGGGAAAGCATTCATGTTAAAACCCGCCTCTAGCCTCTAGATCAGGCAAGTGGCCCAGGACTGTCATCCCAGATATTTGGAAGCCTGAGACAGGTTACAGATTTAAGGTCTGCCTTGGACTACAGCGTTAGTTTGAGGCCAGTGAGACCCTGTCTTAACAGGAAAAGAGGGCCAGGACCCAAGCTCACTGCTAGAGTGCTTGCCTAGCATGCACAGCCCCCCAGGCTCACTCTCCGGCAGTGGGGTGGGGAGGGTAGAACCACAGGCTGTTCACTTCTTTAATAGTGCTAACCACGAATCGCAGGGTACTGGTGCCAGTCAGCCTTCTTGACTTTGAGGGAACAAGGCACACCAGGAAACACGGTTTCCCACGCCACCTTATCCATGGGATACGTGTCATAGATGTTTCCTTTTCTGGTGGGGAGTGAGAAAACAGTTGGCTGTGTTGTCAAGGCTGGCCTCAAATATTTGGGCTCAAATGACTTCTTCCTCAGCCCCATGAGTAACTGGGACTACACGTGTTTTTCAGCAAAATGCCCAGTTCTTTGAGTTTTGTTTTGGTGTTGTTTTTGTTGTTGTTGTTGTTGTTGTTGTTCTAGTTGTTCTAAAGTTATTAACAGTATCCTTTCACTGTAAGAAGTGTCCTGATTGCTGAGCATGGTGGTCTGTAATGCCAGGACTCTGGAGGCCAAGGCAGAAGGAGGGAAAGTCTGAGGCCAGTCTAAATACATATAGAAAATCCATGTCTCACAGACGCAGAACAAGAGAAGGACAGGATTGTGTGGCAGCTGAACTGTATAGCCACAGTACACAGCACACTGAATAACAGCTTACCTAACTTAGGTTCCAAAAAGAATTTATGTAATTTTAATAGTCTTTGAACCTTCACTTTGCAAACGAACCTTCTTAATTCAAATGAATCTTTTTATGAATTTTTATAATAGGAAACTGGTGGGTTGGCTTTTTAAAATATATATAAAGATGTATTCTGGTTTAAAAAAAAAGAGAGAGAGAGAGAGAGAAAGATCTGTTGACTTGCTCTAGATCACAACTCAGGGGTTGGTAGAATCAGGGTAAAAATATAGTTCTCAAGATTTTAGTATTGTACACTTACTATCAATAATACTGTCTTTTCAGCAGGTTACCAAGAAGAGACTTGATACCCTATGAGTATATACAGGGGGAGGTAATCCCCCTCAGGAACAGTCATAGGGGAGGGGAATAAGGGGAAAATGGGAGGGAGGGAAGAATGGGAGGACACAAGGGATGGGATAACCATTGAGATGTAACAAGAATAAATTAATAAAAAAAGAAAAGAAAAACATCCTTCCATCAAAAAAAAAATGCTGTCTTTTCTAAGATAGTTGAGTAGGACTTATACAGTTCATTCTAAGAACTACCATTAACTTTCTATTTCACAATTGGAATGTCCAGGGTGCCTGTATGTAAAGAAAATGAAAATAAGGCAATTGCTACATTTCATTTTACTCTAGCAAAGGAAAATGTTCACTACTGGAAGTGGACATTTTAAGCAACTGCCTCCACATGTTTCAGTCTGAGATATTTAATGAAGGAAAATTATATCCTACTTTAGTCCATTGAATAGGACATCAAAAGGGTTGGAAAAGAAGCTAATACACATCAGTCTTTCATCTTTTAAAAAATTTATTAAAGCCCTACTATGTGTGAGAAGTCCTCCTGAGTTCAAGCATGCTAAACCCTTAATGGACATGACTAAGTCTTGAAAAGGTGACTTCAAGTCTTCTCACTATGCCTGTGAAATTTAATAATTGGAAAGCTAACACTAAATCTCATTTATAGCTTCTTTAAATGAAATACATCACAGTTAATAAAAAGACTTAAAATTAAAATAACCCAGCAGTCTTAATGAGCAATTAAAATGACTTTCTTTTTTCTATAAAAGGTGAAACCATATGCTGTAAAAGTTTTTTTGTCACGTACAAGATAAATGAGCAGTTTTGCTCAGCAAGGAATCATTCTGGTTTGTATTAAAGGACCAGTTTCTGTACCAAAATCTCATTCTCTCAATGACAAGATCCTTGATACCAATTAGTTGAAGACACCTGAGCTCAGGACCTTTTTTGCAAATGCACAGGTATAAGTATGTCTTCTCCCCTTTTGTCCCACATACCAAGAGTAGAAATGGGAGACTTAGCATACAGTTTCATCAGAGTCATTTTCAGAACATATGATACATCAAAAACCTCAGCTCAAAGTTACCACTTTGCCCACATTTAAAGCTACTAGAGAGAACATGGGAGTAGGGATACAGACAAGGAAAAATAACCATGGCCCAAATTAATCTAGAGCAACATCCATCTTACTATATAGAGGATTCTTAGAAACAGTGGAAAAGATAATATGAGCTCTAGAAAGTAAGTAACATTCATCTTAAAGGAGGAAGGAAAAAGTAGTAACCTAAATAAATGCAATAGTGTTCAACACCTAAAGATTAAGCTTTTGGAACACCTTTCCCGAGAGCCTTCACTCAAGTGAATGTTTCTACTTCCTAAAAGGCATTATAGATTGTAAAAGTGACATGCCTAATAGAAAAGCAGAAAATGATGACTGGTTACAAAAGGCACAAGGAAAAAAATAGGAAGAAAGAAAAAGATGAATAGATTAAGTCTATAGTATAATAATAGATGAGCTATATTAGAGAAATACAATAAATAAGTAGATGATACAGATAGATTATAGACAGAAATAGATGATAGATTCGATAACTATAACAGATGATGACGATGATGATGAAGATAGATAGATAGATGATAGATATGATAGATGACAGATAGAAAGATGATGATGATGATGATGATAGATAGATAGATAGATAGATAGATAGATAGATAGATGCATACTTACATAGAATATACATACATACATACATACATACAAACATACATACATACGTACGTATAAAGAGATAGATAATAGAGAAAGTATCATCTTATTGGGTGAATAAGGAGGTGAGGAAGATCTGAGAGGAGGAGGAGGAGGGAGAGTAAAAACACAGTTGAAATGTATTATATTAAAAATACGTAAAGTGGGAAAAGTCAAGAGAAAATAAGCAATGGCTCCCCTAAAACCTTCTCTACCAACAGCAATCAAGAGGCGCACTGTGTCCAATATCTCCTCCTACCTCTACTCTTTATATTCTCCAGGCTTCCCACACTCCATCATCTTGACATTTTGTTTCATGTCAATTACATAGAAATTGTCTAAGATAGGTCAAAGCTGCAAGCTCTGGTTGAGAGAGTAAGGACATGAAAATCAGCAGTTCAACAGCTTAAATGCTGTTGATACTTCCAGTCTGAAGAGTACAGTTTAGCCATCAATAAGCTCCATAGGAGGCTGGAGAGATGGCTCAGCAGTTAAGAGCACTGACTGCTCTTCCAAAGGACCTGGGTTCAATTCCCAGCACTCACATGGCAGCTCACAACTGTCTGTAACTCCAAGATCTGATCCCCTCTCACAGACATACATGCAGGCAAAACACCAATGCAAATACAATAAAAGTAAATAAATTATTTTTTAAAAAAGCTTCATACTTTGCTCCATTAGGACCACATTAAACTCTATTAGACCTAAGAGAACATTTGTTATTGTTCTCTGGACATTAAGAATATTTTAGTGAGGCTAGAAAGATGGCTTAGCAGTTAAGAATATTTGGTGCTCTTGATCTAAGTTAAATTACTAGCACCCACATGGTGGCTCAAAACTATCTGTAACTCCAATTCTAATGGCTTCAAGTCCCTCTTCTGACCTCTATGGGCACAAGGCATGCATGTGGTACAAAGACATATATGCTGGCAAAACACCCATACACATAAAATTTAAAATTTTTAAAGAAACACTTCATATAAACAATAAAAGTAAATGTAGACACAGGAGGTTTGGGCTATGTGTCTGTTTCTAAAATAGGGTTTTTATAAGCAATAAAACACCCTTTGTCATCTCTCTTCAAATTATCAAGATGAAGCTTTATTTTGCTAAAACAAGGGCAGCCAAGAAAAGATTCTATAGCATATTGATGCAATTTAAGTATATATTTACTTCTTCTTTATCATCTTTTACCCTTTTAATTTTCTCTGAGAGACTATTTAGGTCACTTTTCAACGGGTTTCAGTGTTTCTAAGGCAGCTGCTCATTATAAAAATGTTCACAATACATAGAATCTTATTTCAACATTGCACAATTTTCAAACTGGCAGACATTAAAATCAGTATACAGATATTGTACCACAAACATTAATGTAATATTATGTGGAAAGCTGATTGATTAATAAATACATAAGCCAGGAAGCCTAATATAGCTCTCAATTCAGTTTTTTTATTTCACAGAAAAAGGAAAATTAATCTAGAAGTGTTGACTGATTGAGGGTTTTAGTCATGTCTAGACAGCAATGGAAAATGACCATAAGCCTGGGACTTTGCAAACTGCATCATTTGCAAAATAAACTCTATCAAGAAATTTCATCTTACAATGATTGATGGTCAGAAATGAGCAGCTATAGGAATAATGAAGGAGAAGAATACATAACAATCATCAGAGGAAGCCATTTACCATGGAGGATACAAAATAATTGGTAAATATCTTCAGCTTAGAGGTGTACACAAATAAAAGAAAATGCAACCAAAATCTTAGAAATTAATGACACTCCAGTATACTAGCAAAGTAAAGTAGCATCAATGCATTGTATTCTTAAGGATGTAAGACTATAAGTGTGACTTATCTTTTGTGGGACTATACCCATTCACACACTGTATGATGTAGCTTAGACTCCAACTATAATTAACAGGTCATCTTTGTAGACAAATGTTCTATATCCAGGCATGGATAATGCGTGTGTGTGTGTGTGTGTGTGTGTGTGTGTGTGTGTGTGTGTGTTTCTAAAAAAAACAAGACACACATACTTGCTGTTATCTTTTTGAAGAGTGACAATTAGACCAAGTGAGACAATTTTGGTTAAATTAGATCCACATCTTCTTCCCATGAGTATGTTTCTTCTTTCCAGCTCATGGGTACCCAAAGACAATCAAGGTCAATTTTCATGCTATCAGCCTCAGAAATCCTGCATGGAAATGGTAATAGCTTATTTTATGATAACTTGAAACAGGGGGAGTTATCTGAGAGGACAGGACCCCAACTGAGAAAATGCCTCCATAGGATTGGGCTGTAGGTAAGCCTATAAAGCATTTCCTTAATTAGTGATTGCTGTGAGAGGACCCAGCCCATTGTGGGTGTTGTCCTCCCTGTACTGGCTCTTGAGTTATAGAAGAAAGCAGGCTGGGCAAACATGAGAAAGATAAAAAGAACTCCCCCATGGCCTCTACATCATCTCCTGCATCCAGGATCCTGTCCTACTAGAGCTCCTGTCCTTCAGTGATGGACTATAGATGTGGAATCATAAACCATATATAATCTTCCTCCCAAAGTCACTTTTGGTCATGGTGTTTTATCACAGCAACAGTAACTAAGACATGAGTCAATTTTTCATGTGCTATGTCCATAAAAGGGAAGTGTGGCACCATTTGACGACCTGCTTTAGGACTACTCTTCCACTAAATATTTGTATATGTGTATGTATGTATGTATTTGTTTGGAGTACTCAAATTTAAGGTACAAGTGTATGCGTGTGTGTGTTAGTCAGTGTTCTATTCCTTTGAAGAGATACCATGACCACAACAACTTTTATAAAATAAAGCAGAATAATGAAGACTCTGGGACTGCCTTGAACTTTTGAAATCACAAAGCCCACCACCAGTGACACATTTCTTTCAAGAAGGGCATACCTCTTAATCTGTCTCAAGTAATGCCACTCTCTGATGACCAAGCATTCAAATATGTGAGCCTGTGGGTGCCATTCTTATTCAAACCACTACAATGTGCATGTGGAAAACAGTGGATAATTCCAGGTGTCCTTCCTCCATTTCTACCCATCTTAATATTTTGAAAGAGTCTCTCAGTAACCACTTTGGGTAGGCTGTCTGGTCAGTGAACTCCAGGCACCTATCTACCTGTACCCATCTTCCAGCCCTGGAGTCACAAGTGCATGCCACAATTTTTTTACATGGGTTCTGGGAATTAAACTGGGGTCCTCGCGCTTGGAAGACTAGCATTTAACCAACTAAACTACTTTGCCAGACCCTCCTCCGCCTTTGATTAACTTAATTTATCCAATGAGATTGGGAATGTTAAGGAGATTAACCAATGCTGCCACAAATTCCAAATATCAGAACTCCATTAATGTAAAGTTCAAAGTGTAATTTTCCTGATGTTTACATAAAATAACTTACACAGCTTGTTCAAACAGGTCACTGCATCCGACAAACAAAGCTTCTGATTCAACCATTACATATGCTTCTTATTGATGCTAAATGTAATTACCACATATTTGGTAGCTTGAGTTTGTTAATTTGTGATCTGAATGTTTTGTTAGCCAGAAATCTTCAGCCCAACTGAAACCTCAATTTAGAGTCTCATATCACTGAAACTGAAGCATGGCAGATTTGTGTTTGCTCTAAAGTGTCTGGAAAATAATGAACTCTTATGCTCAAATAAGTTGTTTCCCAAATTTATTTTCCTGTGGTTGCAGCACTGGAATATCTGCTTACTAGCTGGCTAGAATTTGTGGTAAGACAGAGCTCCTAGAGGGTGTCCTCAGTCTTTAACTTACATCCCATGTAACTCCTATAGAAAGCTGAGTCACTCTCACATTTTAAACTCTCCTACTTTTCCTTCTGGATCATTCAGAATCTAGGCAGGAAATATTTAAACCTTTAGAGATTTATTGTGACTAAATTGGACCTCCCAGGTAATCAGGAATGATTTTACTATCCTAACAGTCCATAAACATTAATTATCTGCACAGCTGTTTGGGGTATATATTCAAAGAATCTATAAATTGAAGTTTGCACATCTTTGAAGGACTATCCACCCTCCTATAACCAGCCTTCTTTAAGGCCCTGGGATTTGAGCTTCCAGATAAAAATATTTATCTGATAGTCCAAGGACCACACTTTAAGACTTCCTGCTCTAGCTTCAAACATGGGACAGAGTACCAGCTTCATTAGAAGCTTCTTAGAAATGAAGATACTTGCTGAATCACAGTGGTAGGGAGAAAGGATTCAGTTAAGCAATCTCTTTATGCAACTTGTTTGTACATTGATGTTTGAGAAGCATCTTTACAGTAAGTAAAACATGTAAAAGACATTAAGTCTTTGTTCATACTGAAATCCATCAGAAAGGTCACTGTGCTACCTTTGTCGAGACAGAGGTCTTTGTTTTTCTTGACAAAGAGTAAAGAGATCTCTACAAAGTTGTGCTTACTTGTAAAGAAGTTCTATTCTCTCCTCCCAATGGCTTCAATTCAGCCACCTTCATTACTCATTATAATAGAAAAATGGGATAAAGTGTCCATGTTAACTAAGCCATGGTAGTGCTTGGGAACTACAAATAAAGACAAAGTGAATTTTATTATTCATTGGACTGCCTTGATAAAGCATCCATCCTTGTTAATATACAGCTTTGATGCAGGCAAATCAGATTATAGATGCCATCTTCATGGGTTCTAGAAGCATCTACAGTACTGGTATCATCAATGACCAAGGACAGGGTGAGAAAATCAGGTGCCTTGAATTAATGTCACTATGAATAAGATTTTCTCAGTCTTGGGAAAGAGTCATCAGAACCTAAGGGCCTCAGAGGAGGATAAAATATTATTAACCTTTTTTATTGTATATGTTGCTGGTTTTCTGCAGTTACTTCTGTAGAAAAATGATCACAGTTAAAATAGACTGAAGAAGATAGCATGTGATGATGGCCCATAGGACTGTATAACAGCTAGTTTCTATCCCTGTCCCCTTAATTGCTAAAAAGAATTCTTGAAGTCTAATAACCATTAGATATTCAAAGTCCAGTGAGATACATTTCAGAAAGTAAGGATCAGCTGAAAACTAATTTTCTTAAATTCTCCTGCTTTTCATTAGCAGACAGTAAGCAAATAGAGCAATGTGACAAACAAGCCACTGGGAAAAATGCCCTCATTTCTGCCACAGACAGAATTCTGCCTAAAAGTGGATAAGTTTGTATACAGGCAGAGTTGATGGCCAAACTCTGCCAGGACAGGGTAAGGAAGTCCTCAATAGTTCCTGCCCCAAAAATATGTCTGTCAGATATATTGGGCCAGAAGGCTGAAGATGATGCTCTAATGTAATAGAGAGTTTTGGGTGACTGTTCAGGCAGTAAACTGTCTCTGCCATGTTTTCATTTTGGAAGTTGCTAATCTGCACTACTAGTTTGCTCAGGTAATTAATTTTTATTCCTTCTCAAGCCTCTGATGGGGTTGAACATCAGATAGTATGGTCTTACAATTAAGTTTAGTTGTTTAGGGGTTAAGATGTTTTTACATCTAGATGGATGTTTTAAGTTGATAGAGATGAGATATATTAGATATTGATTTACATTTAGAATTTTAGACTCATCAAGATAGGAAAGATGTTTACTTCAAGTTTGCCAAAGACAAATCAAAATGAATGCAACATTTATATAATTCCTGATTGTTTCATGTTTTTCCTGTTGTATATAGTTTATTTTGTTTATGTGTAATAATATAAATATATATGTAAAAAAGAAATAATTTTTAAATAAAAAATAACAAAATACAAAGTTGGAAGAAATATGGAAGACATCAAGAGTACAAGATAGTAGGCCATGACAATAGTTCAGTCAGAAAAGTGCTTGCCTTATAAATATGAGGGCCTGAGTATTAGCCCCTAAACTCATGTGAAATTACTGGGCATGGGGTGTGCATTTGAAATATCAGCACTGGGGAGATTGAGGCAGGTAGATCCTTGGAGCTCAGCAACAAGCCAATCTAGCCTAATTGTTGAACTTCAGGCAGATGGCAATTTTTAGCATGATACCTGAGGTTATCTTCTGGCCTCCACACTTCCATACTTGAGAGAGAGAGAGAGAGAGAGAGAGAGAGAGAGAGAGAGAGAGAGAGAGAGAGAAGTACATTAAAGTGCTATTAAGACAAATAAGCAAGACTCTTGCTGCTCTTTCTTCACACACACACACACACACACACACACACACACACACATACTCATTCTGGTTTTTTTCAGTATATATAGCTCCCTCCAGGTGATAAAATAATCCTACAAATCATCTCCTATTCCCAACACACTCTCTTGAAACTTGTAACTGCTCTTTGAATAGGGAGACACTAGAACTGTTTCCAATCCTCTAAGCCTGTACCAAATACTCATTAATAAACCTACCATGCAGCCCATAAAAGTTTTATGATGGGCCTAAAAAATAGAAGCAAATTATACTAGTAGAGTTGATAAAGCAACAGGTCTTCAGACAAGTCATGGAACCACAACCATAGAGATGAAGCCAGAATACTTTGCAGACAAAAACAGTTCCCACAGCTACTGTGAGTTCCTGAGTATGACATCCATGTCACATTTAGAAGACCAGCTGTAATTGCCTGCATGAGGCATGAGACCAAGCCAGCCAAATTCTAGCATAGCTTGAAAAGACGATCTCCAGGCTCACAGCTTACTGAGCAGCTGATGATTGACAGTTGATGGGGGAGAGAGAATGATTCTTTTTGGCCACTGGTAGGTTTCTCATGATCAAGTAGGTAGGATTACACCCATGCACAAGTGGGAAAAATTAACTGAACCTAGCAGGTTATCAGCAACAACAACAAAAGACAAAGTTGGGAGTAGTACATATTGGGGTAGATACAGGAAATTGAAGGATGGAAATGAGGATAGATCATATTTCATGTGTGTTTTTATGAAATGCTCAAAAATAAAAGATTTTCTAATACTTATTAGAATTTCTCACCTCCATTTACTGACACTGTTTTAAGAAGCATTTTAAAATAGAACACTGTTCCCTGAATTTGAAGTGTTTGTCTTTTAAAACTACCTAGAAAAACAACCTCACTTTCAACCCATCATTGATATGCCAGTGGGTTTTTAATTAGTGTTTATTGGAAATAAGAAATTGTAAAGAAGCCAGATCAATTGTGAAATCATTGGGTAATATCAATATTATGCCAGCATATAGAGCAATAATAATAATACTCACACTGGACAGGTGGCTCTGTGGCAAGTAGTCAGGGAATGCCATGGAGCTAATAAGCTGCAAGTCCCTTTTTCTCTATAATCAAGCACTATAACCTATTTTGTTCATGTGTGAAGTAACTATTCTTTAGAGCCTGGGAATTATTTGCATTTGTTCCAGATTTTACCATTTACGTGCTTAGTATATCTCTCCCAGAATTCACACCCATATACAATCTGGTGTAATAGAGGGCAATTCTGTACCTATTTCAAATCTAAGCCCTCTTACAAAAAGCATTTTATAATTCTTATCGTGACTATTCTTTCATCTGTCTCAGATCTCAGTCAATGTAATTCCTATTCTTTCCTTTTCTCTTCCCTTTCCAACCAACTCAGGCATAGATCCTACAGGGATAGAGAGCAAGGTAAGAATATTCAATGATGGAGATAAAAGGAAACCACAGTTGCTGTTGTAGTTTGCTTTCTGTTCCTGTGATAAGCAGCATGGCCAAAAGCAGCTGTGGAGGAAAGGGGTTGTTTGGCTTACAAATTACAACCTATCATGAAGGGAACCCAGGGAAGAAGCTCAAGGTAGAAACAGGCAGGAACTGAAACATAACCCACAAAGGAATGGAGGGTCAGGGTTTATTAGCTTGCTCTCCAGAGCTTGCTCAGCTTGCTTTATTGTAGAATCCAAGACTACCTGCCCAAATGTGGTATCACCCACAGTGAGCTGGATCCTTCCCATAGTAATCATTAATAAATAAAATGCCACAAAAGAGTTGCCTAGAGGACAAGCAAATGGTGGCACTTTCTCAACTGAGCTTCCCTGTTTCCAAGTGACTCTAACATTTATAAAGATAACAAAAACTAACCCACACAGTGGCCTTTGGTGGTTTCCAGAGGCTAAGGATAATCATGTGGAGGGGTGAGCCTGTGCAAATGTGAAACTGGATGTGGGGCGATGATAACAGATGACTATTTCCTGACAGACCAGTCAGACACAATCATAAAATAAGGGTAGATGGGGCCTTAATTTCTACCCAACAAGAAAGCTAAAAATACACAAAATGAGAAAACTAAAATGAACCCAAAAATATTGGACTACAATTGCAAGTACTGGAATTGATTTATTTTTCATGTAGATGTGTGTGTTTATATTTATGTATATATGAAAATAGTTCTCTATGTGTGTTCATATTTATGTATGTATAAATATACATTTCCTGTTCTATACAACCAGAGATCCTACAGAAATTAACATCCCTCCAATGATGAGCATACTCAATACTCAGATCCAGCCTCTAAACACCATTTTACACTAAAAGGATCCAGAGTTTCATAAAGAAATGGCTGGTGGTAGAACATAGGCCAGGAACGTTCCAGAACAATGAAGATCTCTGAGAATGCTAGAACTGACTCAAAAGAACAAAATTGAATGAATTCCTACCAGCCAAGTTAGGGATAATTTGAGCATTAAAGTAAATGATGATAATTGACATCATTAATCAAATAAAAAGAAAGCCATATGAGTTCACATTGTTAAAAATGAAAAACCAAAAGGGCATTTCAATTCCACTAAGAAGAAACAAAAGACAAAACAACTGCTATGGAGACAATGGGGCAACATTAATCAACTGCCCAATGTGCACATTGCCAGTAATGGAAGAACTACCCATAGTTTGCTACCTGCTGAGATGCAATGAAATTGACTAATAATCATCCAAAGAATGGCCATTATAAAACTCAAAGCAAAGTCTAAAGTGTGTTTAGTAGAAACATGTCCTTGATGGTTCCCTGATTGATTGTTATATTGGGACATTATGCACGTCAAACATTTGGGAAGGTAAGAGTGAAGAGTGGGAGAGTTGTTCTTTGCACTTACCTTGCAACATTTTTGTCAGCATGGGATCATGCTAAATAAATAAAATTATGTGAATGACAATAAAGTCAGTCACTCATATCTTCCTATTTTTCTCCTTTAGTGATTACCACCATTCTTAGTCAGAAAACTATAATTCTCTTATCCATAAAATTGCTTTCTATATCAGTGATTTGTTGTGGTATAGCAAGGCAACCCAAAATACAAACAGACTTAAAATAGATGACTTAAAAAACGAGTCATCATGTTGGTACAATTAAGTATCTTGGAAATTAAGTTATATTTTATTATTTATTCCCATTGTTCTCTGAGTTACACAGTCTAAATGTAGGTTTATAAGACTGCCAATATGCTGGACTTAAATAAAATCTAAAATGTTGTGGTACAAACAAAAAAAACAAGAAAACCCTCTCACGTTATTAACCCTCTTAGATTATTAACAGTACTCTGCTATGCTTGCAGAAAGGAGCCTAGCATAGCTGTCCTCTGAGAGGCTCCACCCAGTAGTGGATTGAAATAGATGCTGAGACTCAGCCAAACATTGGGCAAAGCTAGGGAGTCTTGTGGAAAACTGGGGGGAAGGATAGAAGGACTGGGAAGAGACAGGTATATCTTCTTCTATTAAGACTAGACAATATTGTCCAATTAGGGGAAAGGGATCCAAAGGCAAGTAACAGAGTCAGAGACGGCTCTTAATCATGCTATTAAAGATCCCACATGAGGATCAACCTGTACATTTGTTTTGTACATGTGAGGGACCCAGTTCCATCTCATGGATGCACTATGGTTGGTGGTTCAGTCTCTGTGAGCCCCAATGGGCTCATGTTAGTTGGTTTTGTAGGACCTCTCTGGCTATTTCAACCCTTTCCCTCTCCCTCTTCCATGAGATTCTCCAAGCTCCACCTACAGTTTGTCTGTGGGTTTCTGCATCTGTTTTAATGAGCTCCTGCATGAAGCCACTCAGATGATTGTCTGAAAATATAGCAGAATACTACTAATAGTTTCAGGGGTTGGTTCTCTCTCATGGCATGCAACTCAAGTTGGGCTAGTAATTAGTTGGCCTTATGTGTGGGTTGGTTTCTCCCTTCCTCCCATGGAAGTCCCATCTGGCTACCAGAGGTGGCCACTTCAGCCTCCATATCCTCCACTGCTAGGAATCTCCACTGTAGTCACCACCAGGACTCCCAAGAGATGCTGCCCTACCTGAGATGCCTCCCCACCAATTTTCATTCACTCCCCAGCCCTCCTCCACCCCTATTCTCCCCACACCTGATTTCTAACCCTGATTTCAACCCACACTTTCTCCCATCTAGTACCCTCTCTCCATCCCCCTCCAATATCAATTTTATTTCCTCCCTTAGGCTCTCTGTTACTTAATTAATCTGGGTTTGTGGATTGTAGGATGACTATCCTGTACTTTATGACTAATATCCATTTACAAGTGACTACATGCCATCTTTGTCTTTCTGGGTCTGGGTTACCTCACTCAGGATGATCTTTTCTAGTTCCATCCATCTGACTGCAAATTTCACAATATTATTGTTTTAATGGATAAATAATATTTCAACATGTAAATATATTACACGTTCTTTATCCATTCTTTGGTTGAGGAACATCTACATTGTTTCCAGTATCTGGCAATTATTAATAAAGCTGCTATGAACATAGTTGAGCAAGCAGTATGTTGAGGCTTCCTTTGGGTATATGCCCAGAAACGGTACAGCTGGGTCTTGAGGTAGAACTATTTCCGATTTTCTGAGAAGCTGCCAGATTGATTACCAAAGTGGTTGTATAAGTTTACATTCCAACCTGCAGTGGAGGAGTGTTCTCTTTGCTCTACTTCCTCACCAGCATGTGTTGTCACTTGAATTTTTGATCTTTGCCATTCTGAAGGGCATAAAATGAAATCTCAGATTCCTTTTTATTTGCATTTCCCTGATGACTAAGGACATTGAACATTTTCTTAAATGCTTCTCAGCCATTAGAGATTCCTCTATTGAGAATTCTTGGTTTAGCTCTCTACCCCATTTTTAAATTGGGTTATTCAGTTTGTTCATGTCTAATTTCTTGAGTTCTTCATGTATTTTGGATACCAGCCCTCTGTCAGATGTAGAGCAGATAAAAATCTTTTCCCATTATGTTGGATGCCATTTGGTATGATTGACAGTGTCCTTTGCCTTACCGAAGCTTTTAAGTTTCATAAGGTCCCATTTAATTGTTGATCTTAGGGGCCTGAGCTGTTGGTGTTCTGTTCATGAAGCTTCCCTCATGTGACAATACATTCAAAGCTATTTCATACTTTTTCTTCTGTTAAACTTAATGTATCCTGTTTTTTTTATTATTATTATTATCTTTTTTTAATTAATTTATTCTTGTTACATCTCAATGTTTATCCCATCCCTTGTATCCTCCCATTCCTCCACAGCCTAAGTGTCCCTCAGTAGAAGAGTGGATAAAGAAACTGTGGTACATATACACTATGGAATACTACTCAGCTATTAAAAACAAGGAATTCCCGAAATTTGTGGATAAATGGATTGAGCTAGAAATGATCATAATGAGTGAGTTAACCCAGAAGCAGAAAGACTCAAATGGTATATACTCACTTATATCTGCATACTAGCCCAAGGGGCATGTCCCACGAAAGCCTTCACTTACAGGAAAATGTATCCTGTTTTATGTTGAGATCTTTAATCCACTTGGATTGAGTTTTGTGCAGAGTGATAAATATGGATCTATTTTCATTCTTCTTATGCAGAAATCCTGTTTAAATGAGCACCATTTGCTAAAGGTACTTTTTTTTTTTTCCATTGTATAGATTTTGTTTCTTTGTCAAAAACCAAGTGTCTGTAGGTGTACAAGTTTATTTCTGGGTCTTTGATTCAATTCCATTGATCAACCTGTGTGTGCTATGCCAGTAGGATGAAGTTTTTATTACTATTGCTCTGTAGTACAGACTGAAATCAGAGACGGTGATGCCTCCAGAAATTCTCTTATTGTATAGTATATTTTTAACTATTCAGGAATTTTTTGAGAATTTGTTTTATTTCTTACTGGTGAATATATTTTTTTTATTTTTAATTTGTTCACTTTACATCCCAATTGTATCTCCCTCCCTTGTTGCCTCCTGATCCCATCCTCTCTCCCTCCCTCATGCCTTCTCCCTCCTTCCTCTACTCTTCTGAAAGAATAGCCCTCCTCCTATAATATCTGACCTCAGCCTATCAAGTCTCATCTGGACAGAAGTAGTCTCTACTCCCCATATTAAGGGACCCACAAGGAGATTGTGGTACCTATCTACTACATCTGTACACTGTATAGCCCTAGCCTCACTGATGAGGTGCTCAAAAAAACTTTGACACACTTAAATTCACATTTTTTAATATTTAGTACTTTTACTTTTCTACTTCTACTAATTATCTTACAAAATTCTGGGCCCAAGATATTAACATCTATAGTATTTCACCTTCCTTATTGTATATGTGTGACTGGTGATGGAACCAGGGCTTCCTGAATGCTAGGGAAGCTCTCTTCACTAAATTAAATGCCAGAACTCATACCTGAGGAGTTGAAAGCCCTTCCTTAGTAATAGCATTTCAAAAAAAGAAAAAAAAAAAAAAAAGGAAATTGAAGAGAAATTCAGGTAATATTGAATTGCACATTGACAGGCATGTAAGTCACTCAATAATCATGTTCAATGTATAAATGTGATGGTTCGTGTATTTAATCTATCATTAGTTTGAACATGAACTCTCTGTAAATGTCAGTGAACATCACTAGGAATAATACAGAAGAAAATATGCAAAGAATCTCCTGACATGAGTCCACTTTGATCTTCTTTTTAAAGAAGGACATTGGTTATGATCTTTAAAGAACTTTGAAATTCTCTGATCTTCCCTAATGAGCTATTTGATTATATAAAGCCAGAACGATATATTAGAAACATTAGTGAGAGTTGACCTTTGGGAATTTGAACCATGGGACTGATTATTAACAAGCACTTGTTTTTTTTTTTAATTTACATTTATTTTAGAAATTTATTCACTTTACATCCCAATCATAGCCCCTCTCCTCTCTCCCTCTCCACCTATGCCACTCTCCTAGTCCTTAAAGAAGGGAAGACCTTCTCCTCTATCAACTGATGCCAACCTACCAAATTTCATCAGGGCTGCCTGCATTCTCTTCCTCTGTAGCCTGGTAAGACATCCCACCTGGGGGAAGCAATCAAAGAATAGGCAATAGAGTCCATGTCAAGGACAGCCCCTTACTAGAGGACCCCTATGGAGACAGCTTCCTATTAGCTATATCTGAGCATAGGGCCAAAGTCCTCTCCATATATATTTGGATTTTATCAGTTGGCAAAAACAATGCCCCTGCAAGAGGCAGTTCCTTTTCCAGTGGACAAATATCCCCTGTTCTCTCACAAGTCTGTTTTCAGTGGAAAAACACTGCACACCCTTACAAAAGTTTATTGCACATTCCACACTTGGGATCAAAACAAAAATATGTTTGCATCCACTACAATATCTTGTGGTTTGTTTTGTTTTCTTTTCTTTTGTTTTGTTTTGTTTTGTTTTGTTTTCAGTATGGTTAAACTACTGGGTGATAGTTCCTTCTAGTATCTTCTGTAAGTCTGAGTTTGTGCATAGATATTATTTAAATTTTGTTCCATTGTAGAATATCTTGTTTTCTCCATCTATGGTGATTGAAAGTTTTCCTGGCTATAGTAATCTGGATTGGCATCTGTGGTATCCTCGGGTGTGTAAGATGTCTTCCCAAGCCCTTCTGACTTTTCTGGTCTCAGCTGAGAAGTCAGGTGTGATTCTGATAGGTTTGCCATTGTTACTTGACCTTTTTCCTTTGCAGCTTTTAATATTTTTTTCTTTGTTTTGTACATTTATTGTTTTGATTATTATGTGTGGAAGGAGTTTCTTTTTTGGTTCAATCTATTTGGTCTTCTGTGGGACTCTTGTATGCTTATAGGCATCTCTTTCTTTAGATGGGGAAATTTTCTTCTATGATTTTTTTTAATATTTTTTAATATATTCCTATTATTCTTAGGTTTTGTCTTTTTATGGTGTCCTTGATTTCCTAGATGTTTTGTATCTGAGTTTTTTTTTAATTTAACATTTTCTTTGACATATGTGTTAATTTCTTCAATTGTATCTCTCCATCTGAGATTCTTTCTTCTATGCTGTATATTCTGTTAATGATGCTTACCTCTATATTTCCTGTTTTCTTCCCTAATTTCTTTCTCTCCAGGGTTTCCTCAGTATGTGATTTCTTTATTGTTTCCATTCTCATCTTCAGATCTTGACCTGTTTTATTGATTTTATTCACCTGTTTGTATTGCTGTATTTTTTTAGTGGTTTGTTCATTTTCTCTTTTAAAGCCTCAATCTGTTTGACTACATGTTCCTATATTTCTTTAAGGGCTTCCTTTTTAAAGGAAGTCATTATCTTCATTATCAAAGCTTTAACATCATTTTCAGTTGTGTTATGGTATCCAGGTCTGTTTGCCAGTGGAAAACTGGGTTTTGAAGACATCATATTGCTCTGTTCTTTTGTTGATTGTGTTTTTAGGTTGGCCCTTGGCCATCTGGTTGTCTCTGGCATTAGCTATTAGTTTCTGGTGCCCAGTAGAGTTCTTGTAAGTACAGTAAGAGCCCTGGGAAGGAAGCTGGATGGTCCTACAAGAGAGGAGCCCTCCTTGGATTGATGAATATAGTCTCAGATGGTGGGTGGTGCTCAGGGAATTGCCTGAGGCTCTCCTCCAATCTATGATCCTAAGGACTGACTTGGGTCTTCAAGAGCCCTCCTCTCACTATGGGAATTCCAGGAGTCAGCCACCCCACTACTGTATTTCTTGCTCCAAGGTTAATGAGTTCTAGCTGCCCGGATGTGCTTCTTGGGCACAGCCATTTTGGAGAACCTGTGAGCTCAGTGGTCTGGTTATTCTCCTTAGGGAGATAGGTTGTACTTTGGAGTGGCAACTGGACCCTACCAATCAAGGGGCCCAAGATTGGAGCTGTGCACCTCAGTACTTGGACAGTACCCACTTTTGGGATAGTGGGAATATATGGGTGGCTGGAGGTTGAGACAGTGCTCTGGCAGAACCTGGGGACTTTTCCCAGGATTAGCCAGGTGACCTGGGGTTGGACCCACTATTTCCTTCACTGTGTGCTTTCCTCTCACCTGGGGAACACAGATGCTGCAGTTTTGAGTTCCACAGCCATGACCTGTCAGCGGTTCTGCAAACACTGCTATTCAGCTGATCTGATACTGTGTGCAATTGTCATTGCTGTCTTCAATCCATTCGATGGAACATCTCTTGAAGATGAAGTGTTAAGGACACTCTACTCCATTAGTCTGTACTTACAACCAGGTGCTCATCACCATCTTGCCTCATGGGGACTCCCAAGCATTTGTTTTTATTTTACTCTTGTTACAAGAAATCAATATACTTTAACAGGTATTGCCTACTAAAAAAAGAAGTACACAAATTAGAGTATGCCTTTAATAATGAATTGTTTCTAAATAGACTTTAGCCATGATTAGAATTATGGTACTTTTTATAAAAGGCCATGTCTCCATCTATTTGACACTAGTGATAAAGGTTTAAAATACCCTTCTATAATACATTACACAATTAAACAAAGTAATTTTGCAATTACCCACTTCCACAACTGGATAAATTCCAAGTTCCATAATTATTTTATTCTGTAGATTATCAACTTGTACAAAAAAAAGTTCACAGGGGGAGGAAGTCCTCCTCAGGAACAGTCATAGGGGAGGGGAATAAGGGGAAAGTGGGAGGGAGGGAAGAATGGGAGGATACAAGGAATGGGATAACCATTGAGATGTAACAAGAATAAATTAATAAAAAAATAATGATAAATAAAAATAAAGTTCAATCCTGTCAACAACAACAACCAAAAAAAGTTTAAAGGATAAAAGAATAGTTTTTTTTTCTCCTTAGCACATTCATTTTTGTTCTAATTTTTAACCATTTGCTTAACAGCTCTTATTTAAAACAAGGATATTTTTTCCTATTTTTATCTTTCCTTATTTCTCTCCTGAAATAATAATGCATAGATTTAGTAGTAGAACACCAGGCTTTATGTTTAAGCATTACTAAAACTCAGCATATCAACATAAGATGATATCTGGTGTACCAAAAAGTCCTCCCGATCAGCAATACAGGCAAGATGAATGGCTGTGGGAAAGCTGAAGGAAGCCTTTTCAATAGTCTAATAGAAACAAAATCACATACAAGGCAAAACTTGGTTTCCAATGGGCTCCTTACCACTTTATGTGTCTCCATTATGGGAATGATGATGTTGAGTCCAAATGGTTCCTCCTTCCTACATTTGTTTGAAGGTTTTAGAATGGTACAAATGCCCAGATACCTCAAAGTAACATTTCTCTATGACATTAAGAGAAAGGATATCCCTCCATAAAAAGAACCCATTTTGCACATTCAACACACCCTGAAATGAAGAAGAAAAGAATATCTTTTGCACCATCTTTCAGAATTTCTAGGTCACTGGCTGAATTTTAAAATCCTAGTCATGACCAAGTACTTTAATCAAATTTCAATGATATATTAGAGGCAAACCACTAAGTACTAACCCAAACACCTTCCAGAGTTTTGGGGCAGGACCCTTAGCACCCTGGATCAGTTTATTATAAAGTAGTGTTCTAGCTCTAGACTCAGATTGCTCCACCACAGTATAAGGAACTAATGTCCTCCAATTCCAGAGAGCTGGATAACATTTCCATAAATGTAAAAACCAATAAGGTGTGACAGCTATGAACTTGCATTCAGAACTCATCCCTATTACTGGAGAATAGCTTTTCCAGAAGAGCACATTTACATTCCAGAAAACTGAAATAGAACATGCTGACAAATGAGTTACAAGGTCCAAGTCCACTATTCCTGAGGACTCACCAGCTTACACATTCAGACCAAGAAGGCAGGGTCACGCAGGGTCACAAATAGAAAGGTCCATGCAAAGAAGTACAATTCTGCATTTTTTCTAAGTTTAGAGATATAAACATTGTATTAAGCTATCTGATCACTACACACAGTAAATATTTAGTATACACTTCAGTTAAAAACTTGGCAAAACAGAAAGAAGGCACACATTTATTCTGCACTTGTTGTGCAAGCCTATGCTAGGTATAATTTTTAAAAATCATCATTTTGATGCAAATAATAAGCCTCTGATTTTTTTAAGGCTAAAAAAACTGTTCTAATTAATTGAGTAACTTTTTCAAATACATCAGTAGGAAGTAACAGGGCAATAACTGTCTCCACAGTCCACAGTTCCCACTCTGGCGTGTTATCTTTGTAAACACTAAATCCAAAATGCTGACTTTGCATTTTCCAATCTCTAAATCTTATTTTCCTTGCTAAATTTTATTTACCTTACCTGCAAATTATAATATTCTCAAGGACACACAGCTGGAAATCATCAGCTGAATTTCTTGTTCTGTCAAACATAGCATGTCCAAAGGAAATTGTATACTTCCTCTTTCATTGTAATTCTTTCCTGCCTTCAGCTTCCTCCTTCTCAGAACTTAAAGATTATCCTGAAGGCATTGTCCTCTCCTTTTCATTCCTCTGCACATAAGAATTGCATGGTAACTGCATTTCTCTCCAGCACTACTTTCAACAGAGCCAAAGGAACTCTACAAATACAAATGAGTCCATGTTCTCCCTTTCTTTGAATCCTCCTTTGGCATTTCACTTCATTTGAGATTCTCCCCAAATCCATCATTTTTCTCCCTACTTCTCTCACATTCTCGTTTATTATACCTCTTCTTCTTAATTGACAAATTCCATCTGACTTCACCAGCTATTCCTTCTTCCAAGAGCACTTTCCTTCCCAATATTTCATCATTCTCTTCAAAAATACTCCCTTATGTGTAAGGTTTCCTAGACTCTCCACTCTGTGTAAATTGGGCCTTCCTCTTACCTTCTGGTTTGGACTGAACAGTGTCCCCTCTAAATCCATATGTTGGCATCTAAACCTTCAATTTGATGCTGATATTTGTAGATGGGGTTATTTGGGAGGTAATTAAAGCTAAATGAGGTAGTGATCAAAGGCTTTCCTGATGGTGCTAGTAGCCTTTAAAGAGATGCCAGAAAGATACAGATATAATCTCTTTCTCTCCTCTACACTCCTTTCTCACCTGTGAAAAGAACCTGTATCAATCTGTAGAGGAATGTTAATTCAGATCATGGCTATTCTGTCAAGAGATCATACCCAAAGACCTTCTAGGTCTATGTGATCTAGCTGGCAAGAGATCATACATACACAAAGATCTTCTAGGTCTGTGTGATCTGGCTGAAATACAAACATGTCTTTAATTCAGGAGACAAGGAAAATGGACTTGAGTTCTAGGCCAGCCTGGTATAGAGCAAGTATCAGATAGGGAAAAGGTTAGGTCCAGGTGTGGTGATACATTCCTTTAATCCCAAACAAAGGTAAAATTAGTTTGTAGAAGGAAACACCCATGTTTGAAAGTGATGCCTAATTAAGTGGCTGAAAAGGTGATGAATCAGAGAAGATTTGACAGAATAGGATATGACCAACTATCTAGAGAAGAGAGAGGAAAGGGAAACTACTTAAGAGGGGGTTTTACAAAGAGAGGAAGCAGTTTTATGAGGACAGGAATAGAGAGATGGGTTGCAGAGAAAGAACTCAGGTGAAGACAGAATAAGCCAGAGACAAGAAGAAGCCAGAAGATTATGAGTTAGTTTGAGGCCAAGCAGAACAATTCTGGGCTGAAAGAGAAGCCAAATTAAATAAGTCAGCTAGGAGAATAGTTTGACCCAGAATGGCTGAATTAAGGCAGGCATCCCAGAGCTCAGAAAGGACAAGTAAGAATGAGCTTGTTAAGTAGTAAGTCTCAGAGGCTGAAAACATTGTAGGCCTAAGTTAGATATTTGGAGGCTAGAAGCTTCCAGGACTAGGCACAGGGCAGCAGAAGGAGGTAGTAAGCCTGCCAGACAACTACTGAGCCAGAAGAATAAAAGTTATTATTACAACAGTCAAACCAACAAGTATTATCACAGTTGTCTGCTGTGTTGTTTAAACCACTGTGTCTGTGCTGATCCTCATGGCAGCATCAGCCAGGAAATACACCTTTTTTTTGTTACTTTCTATATTACAAATCCATGCTAAACAGCAGCAGGAACAGAGATACCCAAAGATACAATGATTTAGGTAAGATGGAAGCTAGGTTGTATCATCTTCATCCATAGCTTCTACGTTATATGAAAGGCCATCAATTCCTTTCTCACAATCTTTTAGCCAGTAGGAAGGGAGAAAACTACAGGGGAACACATATGCTTTCTTTCAAAGGCACACTCCAGAAGTGATAAAAAATGGTTTTTTCCCTTTATCATTATCTAGAACTTAGTCACATTGACACATCTAAGAGACAATGAGTACTTGGCTATGTTCCCACATAAGAATCTGAGTTTGGCACCACTAAGGCCAGAGTGAACCCTGGTGAAAATTGAGAAACATCTACATTTTCCCTTCACAGGATAAATTTTAATCAGTAAATACATATTTATTTTATTGATAATTTTAATGTCTATATTCCCCTTTGACAATATCATATGTGGTAAGGGGATAAAACCATGTGTTTAAATAATCAAGGAGCTCACCATGCCAAGTACAGCTAATGGAGTATAGTAGAAGACTCCTAAAAATTTTTTGATTGCATTAAAAATCATATCAGCTTTTTAAGCATTATACAATCTGCTATGTTCTATTCATGAGCCTAGATATATGTAGCTCCATTGAATCTTGCCAGTTCCATTGCTGTCTCTACTTTTTGCCATTCATATCCTCCTGAAAGCTCTCAACTGGGACTTATTAACACTCCACTGAGTTTATTTTCTTGGCTAGATTTTTTTTTCCATAGCTATTATTGCATTTAGCAGTGCCAGTCACATCTTATTGTTCTTAAAATCTTTTTCCTTGATTTCCATCATTTAAACAATGTTACTTCCTAACAATCAAATAGGCTAGTTAATTTTGAATTATACTTTACCCCCCTTTCATTCTCCTACTATAATTATGTTTACTCACTGATGCATCACTTCCTTCTTTTCCATTCAGCAGCCCTTTGGATGTCTACTCTGTGTACTGTGCTAATCAGCAAGAATAAGAAATATATAATATAATCTCACTTTCAAAGTAAAGTTCAGAGTCTACTTGGAAGACATAGTAGCAAAACAGCAGGACATGCCACTGATGCTATAAGGAATGTGCTATAAAGAGATCTGTCGAGCGGATATTGCTATCTTATTGAATCTAGGATTATCATCAGATCATGGCAACCTTAAAGATAATGATGTTGGTAATCAGAGTCAAAGAATTTACCCAAGGTTAGACAATCAGGAAATAAGAACACAATTGTCAATTAGAGACCATCTGCTAAGAAACTCATCTTGCCCCTCTAAACGGGCAAATGTTATCCTCCTGGAATGTGAGTTCCCTTGGGATAGCATCAAGTTTTTGTGCTTATTCCTCACATCTAGGAGCATCTGGTTGGCATGCTTTTTAAATCTATTTTTATTTCAAGTTCCTTAAATCTTTCTCCCTTCTCCACCTCAATCTCTTCTCACACCTCAACATCAGGTAAGAGAGAAAGGTTGGTAGGGAGAGGAAAGGTCATCAGGTTCCTTGGGGCAAGTCCAATCCTCATTTCAGGTTATCCCTGACTTCCCATTGCACTGCATATCAGCAACCAAGAGCAGCAGGGGAGAAAAAGCAGCAAGGGGAAGACCAACAGCCTTTTTCTTTCTCAGCTCGCCCCCCCCACCCTCGTCTCTTTCTGGATCTGGCTTTTATCCCCACTCACAAAGACCACGCCCACGCATGAAGTAGTTTTCAGCTGACAATGATCACCTACCTTCTCAAGAGGCAGCTATCGCTGGGGAGATGGCTCAGACGTTAAGAGCACTGGCTGCTCTTTCAGAGGTCCTGAGTTCAATTCCCAGAAACCACATGGTGGTTCACAACCATCTAGAATGAGAGCTGGTGCCCTCTTCTGGTGTGCAGAGGAACAGGCAGGTAAAAACACTGAATACAAAATAAACAAATAAATCTTAAAAAAAAAAAAAAAAAAAGAGGCAGCTATCAGCTGTGGAAAAACTGGAGGAGGCCCACATCCCACACCTGGGATTAAAACAAAAACATATAAACCAAAACTTCCACAACAGCACCAAGTTCAAGCCAAGCCCACAAAGCATCCTCAATGAATGAATATAATGACTTCCTGTGCTTTTTGCTTCAATGTAGGATTCTCATCATAATAGTATATTATCCTAGTATTCTCATCATAATCTCTTCCTGGGGGAAGCAGTGCAGAATTTGTTTTGTGGTGTTCCTATTGTATGGTGCTAAACTATACCCCAAAACACTGTGAATGAAAACAATAATTATCTCCTATTTTTGGCTGTTAACTGAGGGGCTCTTACACAAGATTTCATACAGTTGCACTCAGATGTTCACAGGAACAGTAATCATCAGATGGTTTTATCATTTATACTTTGGTGCCTGGAATAAATGGCTGGAATCATTGGAAAGTGGTCAGATATCTCACATGCTGGAGCTAACTCACAGCGTAGCAGTCATGTCAGATGGACTTTGTACACTACAAAATTCTTGCCTTTTCTAAAATAAACAAACTCCCCCATGGACCCCAGACCCTGCAAAGACAAACTTTAATTGATTGGTCAGAAGTGAGTCAGAGTATGGGGGTGGGGGAGGATTCAGGATTGGCTGCTTGTTTGGATATTGGGGACATTTTGGGTCACTGAGGTTTTGGCTCTTACTCAGGAGTTGGCCTTTAATTTGATTGGATGAGGCCAGATGTGTTCTTTACCAAGGCCATGAAATAATAAAAGCATAGTGTTTGGTCTTTTTTACTTATAAGCTGATGAGCTGCCCATGAGTTGTGGTTTTTCCAGGAATTGTTAGAAACTTGGCCTAGTTAGGCAGAGTGAAAACCTGAAGACTGTCATGGAATTGGACTAGTCAAACAAACTGGAGTCTTTGGGGGCTCTGGGGTCGCTGGGGGAGGGTCTCTTCATCTACTACTTCAGAATGAAGATTGGCCATGCTAGGGTTTTAAGGAGTGGAGAAATGGATCAATGGATAAGAGCTATTGTTATGCAATTCAGGTCCCATCATCCACATAAAAAGCTGAGTGTGGCCTTATAAATCTATGTCTCAGGGCTTGGGATAGAGGACAGAGATAGGAGAATTGCTGGGATTTTAGTCTGCCAGTCTACCTCTAGGTTCAGAAAATGACACATGAGGACGTCTGATGTCTTAGCTTCAGCATGCACACAGGTGCCTCGGTGACACATGCATGTTCATATGTACCTCATGTGTTTCTGTTCTCTGACTTTATAACATGATAAGTTTCATAAAATTTCATTAAATGTTATAAATAGGTCTGTCAATGTAAAACGTTGCTAAAAATCCATAGCAATCAACATTTAAAAGACCATCTGTTTATTTGAGTAGATTCTCAGTACACTTATATTAGATAGTACAAAAAGTCCCCTCATACCCTTTTTTGGAAACAGTTGTAACTCTGGCTGGCCTTGGACTCACAATATATCACAGACTATCCTTGAACTTAGCAATTCTCTAGCATCAGCCTCCTAAATGCTGAAGTTACAAGCTTGAATATCCACGCCCAACTAAAGTCTTTTCTTTTATGTATTTGTGTTGTTGTTCTCCAAACTGATATTTGCAGCAGAGTTATCAGCTGATAACAGAAATTATGATAATTCCAGCTAAAATTAAAATGCTAAGGGTGGATTATCTAGTACGAAGAAACTGATTAGCTTTGTCTCTGATGAGGAAATGAAAACAGCAATAGAGAAAACTGCAAGCAGCAAGCCCCCTGTGGTGCTCAGTACCAACTGGAATAGAGTAAAGCTTTTGAGGGAGATCAAAGGACCTGCCACGTGGGATTTATGAGGATTGTCTGTTTACAAGGCCCAGGACAGCCCCCAAAGCAAAGGTTTGTTCTTGTAATTTGTCAAAAGTACCATCACAAGTACTTAATTAATTCCACAAGGGTAAAAATCCTTCCAGGTCATAAATGGGTAGAATAAATTCAGTTTGAGATGAGTAGTTTTGTGCATAACTGTACTTATACAATGTGCAAATTTTCTAATTTACAGGTGCTGGCAAATAGATTTAAACCTCCCTTCTATAACAATTTATGAATCTTTTCAGAAACCTTTACTGTGGAAAAGAAAATGTTTTGTAAAGGCTCTTTAGCAACTTTCATTTTCAACAACTTTAATAAATAAAATATAAGGTAAGAAGCCTTTTGTGAAAAAAAGAAGAAGCTTTTTGTGACTATTCCATCTGTCAGTGAAGGGTTTCTTCCTTCCTGGGGAAGTACATGGTGTGTAGGTGCCTCTGCACTTCATTTTGTTTGGTGACATAAGAAGTTCATGTTGGATCCAATGTTGAAAATTTGGAGATGCTAGATTGGTGGTAATACTCACACACACACACACACACACACACACACACACACACACACACACATTCACACACTCCCTCACCAGAGAGGAAGAGAGAGAGTTAAAACACAACCAGTTTGGGTAGCCTTGTCTTACAAGAATGTTTCCCCCACTTTTAAATTACTGTAAAACTGTAGCCTATCAAAAGCCATCAGAAATCACAAATAAACAAAGTAAATAAAGATAAAAAGAGAGAGTAACTTTGCTGATCAACACTTAGCAAGTGACAACTAAACTTGATTCTACTTGAACTGGCCATGGAAACTCTTTCTGACACAGTATCCAAGCATACCTTAAAGCTTTTGGAGTTGATCATTAATGTATTCTATATAGCCCACTCAGCTTGAGGGAAAAGGAGAAACTTTATATTATTTCTGGTGCTTCTGAAACCATCCGTAGAGGCAATACATGTACACACACACACACACACACACACACATGTGCACACGCAAAAAGAAAAAACCCACAACTCAAATAGACATCCATATGAGAGGAATTTTTATGTTGATATACAAGTTCCTTCCTAGCACTGGGCACCATTTGTCTGCTTGACCTAAACTGTCTTTGGTATAGATGATGAATTCAGAGAGCTGGCTCCACTTACAGCAATAGTTTCCATCCTGGGAACTTTCCTGACCTTAAAATAGGCTTCCCAGTGAAAAATGACTGCATCATATTGAAGACACAGCAAATAGACACCAGGTGTACTTAAACTTATTGACAAAAACCTTTTATCAATATTACAACTGTCATATAGCACCTGCTTGACTTATAATCCGCTTCTTTGATTTTCCATTTTATTATCCTTAGTTAACATGTGAAATTAATACATTTATTTTTTTCCATACAATTTATCACATCTATGACAGCTATTTCAACAGACCAACCCCTCCACCTAGGTCCGAGTCTTAAGTGTAGCAGCAGGAAGTTATTCTCAAAAGTCATATTTTAAAATTTTTGGTAAGGTCTCATTTAGAGAGCATGTAAGATCTATATCCCTAACCCCTTTATTACCAGAATCATCAAGCTCTGAGAGGTCTTGAACTAAACTCCAAATCCAAGAAAAGGTAAACCAAATCAAAACCTGACACCAGAGGGACAGGGTCAAATGGGAAGTATTTAAGAATGTACCTTGGGGGAAAAAAAAAAAAAAAAGAATGTACCTTGGAAACCATGTGTGTGAGTCTACCCGGAGGCAATGGACAGAAAAGACGGTATTCAAGTTACATGTTCAAAAGTAATTTGGAGGTCTTATGAGTGAGAGGGAAATAGGCATCTCCTAACAAGGAGTGTTACGGTTTCAGACTTAAATATCTGGTCCCCAGCTGTTTGAGCTGCTTGAAGAACTTGAAAGCCTTTCAGGCAGGAACAGAACCAAAAACTATAGTGTAGTACTGCTCATTTGCATGATCTTCTTACACAACTCAGGGCCATTTGCCAAGCAGTGGTACCATCCTCATTTGAGCTGGGTCTTTCCTTATCAACTATTAATCAAGAAAACATCCCTGCAGAGCTGTCCATAGAATATTCTTAGAGAAGTAAGTACTCGGTTGAGGTTCCCTCTTCCAAAAGCAAATCTTCCCACTTCCAAAGGGACTCTATTCTGTGTCAAATTAATAAAAAAAAACTAATTAGCATATTTTGGGATTCTATCACAATGACAAGAAGAGTCAGTAGTACAGGAGTGGGTGTAGTGCTAAAATTAAAATATCTGGCACGGTCCATGGGGTAATCCACTGTGACTAGTGTGAAGGTGGAAAAAGGAAGGAGCTATTTAATATATATTTGTGTGGCTTTGATTTATAGAGTGTTTTTTAACAAATGCCTTCTAGAACTGGTCCAGAAATACCAGTGGAAAGTATGAGGTACAAAAGGAAGACCCATATGCCAAGTAAGTGGCCACAGATGCTGTGGTCAAGGACATAAGGACTTTGGAGCCCATTGCTTGTGTTCACACCATTGCTCTTCCTTCTCTGGCTCTATGACCTTAGGCATGTGACACACTCATCCACGAAATAGGAAGAGCCACAGTACTGCTTTAGGGCCATTGTGAGGATTAAAGTAGTTAATTATTTGTAAGGGATTGTACATGAATCTGAAAACGGATAACTAGCACTTAAATCCTTAGTAAACAAAATAGTGGTTGTGGTAGTTAAGTATCATATCTCTACCAGAAACACCTGCTCTTGGTTTCACATTTAAGGACCCATTCCTTTTAAGAGAAAGGCACACACAAACTAAAATCTTCAAATGGAGATCTTAACCTAGCAACTTGTTCTAAGAAATAACTCTAGTCTTTTCTCCAGTATTAACTGAACTGAGCCTTGTATAAGAAGGCATAGGGTTCAACCTATCGGTACTAGACAGCCAAAAGAAAATATTTCTTCTCACTTAGGGTTCTCTGATTATCCTTTGCCTCTCAGAAAAGCAATCTTTCTTTTTTTATAGGTACCTCAGAAAGAAATACAATGTTATTAAGACCATTTTTAATTCACATATCCCAGATATCTTTGGGTAACTACATCATAATTACTGAGTTATATACCCAGACTGTATATAAAATAAATTTCTGTGTATATATGAGGAGATGAAAAATGAATTACAATATTTCTTATAATTGCTGCTATGTTCACCTAGATAGATCATCTAAATGTTTATAGGAACACATTGGATTACACTTTGTCTCCAGTTTAAATTGATGTGGCCCAAAGGTCACCCACCAAACTTCATTTGTATAACAAAAAAGGCCAATTCATGCTAAAATTTTTAGACGTTTTACTACAGACTACTGACTTCTTCCCACCAAAAGAAAAGGACAATATTATCAATCACCATCATTTAAATAAGTGTGTGTGTGTGTAACACAAAATTCTTAATGTTAAATTCAATCATCTTAATGAAAAGAATAGAACAAAGTTTATAAAAGATTAATTACTACACCTCACTTCATTTAAAACTCCTTTTAAATGTTTGTAACTTAGACACCATTTAAAGAAAAGTTAATTTTAATGTCTCAGTATATACATTACACATGAATCCATAACTCCTACCTAAGTATAAATTTACCTATAAAAATAATAAATGAGAAAGCCCGCATGAAATGTTGCTCTTTCTGGATAGAAATCATGATTCTATTACCTTTATACGAAATTTATAAAAAAAAAAATTAACAACTCCTAAAATGTTTCATTTAATGAAACATTTTTTAAGAAGAAGAAGAAAATAGAGTCAGGAAAATAAAACAATAGAATTTTTTCTACAGAAAATAACAAAAAGCTTCTGGTGTCATGAGTTACATTTCCTTTCAACACAACTCTGCTTCCTCCTGGAAAGTTCTAAATGGTTCAGTTTAAATTTTCAGAAGCTTGTTTCACATAAGCATTGCCATATATGCCAAATGATCCATTAAGTGTATTCCATTGTAGCTTGAATAACTCTGGGTTAAATATACAGGCCCCTGCAACCTAAGATGCTGAGTAAATATGCAACTCAGTTTCCATCTGATGCAGCTCTAAGAGCAGATATTATCCACAGAACATTTGTTGCACTAGAACTCATGTTGATACAACACCACAGAGCTTTTCAGGGCATGAAGGTGCTCTAATCCCCTGAGACTGAAGTCTGTCCTAACATTGTGGAAGGCTAGTCACTTCCCACCATTCACATATGAATTCTGATAGTGATGTTTTTTTGCACGAACACCTAGAGATCTAAAGTACGTCTTTGTGCTTTCAGGATGATATTATACCACCATATTAACACACTTTTCCTGGCCCTCACCTTCAGCAATTTGTTTTGGATCCTACCAAGGAACTATTGTCAGAACCTGTAGAATAGGATATGTACACCTTTGTCTTAACTGTACTGGTCAGGTAAGTGCTAATTATCCCACTTTTCATTATAGTTGTGTCCTGGAAATAGCCCTCTAACCAAAATTGCATAAATCCTGTCTGAATTTTTGCAAAAAAAAAAAAATCTGTATGTCACTGGGAGTATCTTGGACTCAAGACATTGAGTGGACCTTGATACTGTTTTACCACATGACCTCCTAAAAGCTGTATAGAGTCAATGGTGCAACAATATCCTGTGGATTTTGAATGAGTGCCATGTTGAGAGAGGGAGACATTTGATACTTCAGAGGACAAACTAAAAACTGTATATCCTAAAGGCATTTATTTCTTGGAGGAATTTTGGACAAATTACTTCTGGAAAGTGAAGTCCATACACATGTGTCCTTTATAATTTTACTTTCTTTTCATTCAATCACTCTATCAAGAGATCACTAGACTTAGTTTGATATGATGAAAATAAAAGCAGTTTCAGAGAGGTCAAGCATAGGACAGTGAGAGTTTGAGCCTGTTTGCACTTTCTGCATAAGTGGAAGGGAGTGAAGATACATTCTAAGCAGGAATTGGTAGAATGGGCAAATTCACCAGGAATGGAATTGCCCTGGCACGTTCAGGAAACACTGAGTACCTTCTTCCCTTGGAGGAAGCTGTACCTTGTGGGTAATGTGGTAAGGCCAGTAAGAGTTCTTGAATGTTGGCCTGGGGAGTTCAGAACTTACCATACAGACAACTCACTCTCTTGGAATAATGAAAACTACATTGACTTTTCTGAAACTACAACACAGACTTGGATGGGTGAATTGAAATGTGGAAAACTAAAAGATGATAATAACCCAAGTGTCCTGGGTTACTATTGCTTGGTGTCATAGGATGCTTGTTCTGAGAGGAAAATGATGTGAAATTATTCTCAATCAAATCTATCCTCTCCCATCATCCTAGAGCTAAGAGTCAACCTCAACCCCAAAATAAAATAAACATTCTACAAAGAACCTCATGTATAACAGGAAAGTGGAAAAGGGAAGGTATCTGTGTGCTCCCTTTCTCCTGTTCACTCAATGAAGAAGCAAGGCTGGACTGGCCCTTTAAGAGAACTGGAGTCCCCTGAGCTGATAAGAACCCTTTAAGATCATTTTTTTTTAATTTGAAACAGAGCCAGCTAAGCATATCTAAATTACCCTAGATAACAGATCTCAATTCATAGTAGTTCTTTATCAAAGCTATTAATCTGTCCAAATGTAATCTTCTTCATGCAACACCCTGCTCCTCTGAAGTCCTGCCCATGTGCTTGTCAGGGTCTAGGTACCAAACTCTGCCTAAAGCCACATCAAACCAGCCAACTTCGTCATAAGAGCAGCTCAAGAAGCCTTCTTCTCCCTAGAAGCTTGGATTCTCAATGTTCTTAATGCTGCAACCCTTTAATACATTTCCTCATGTTGTAGTGATCACAACCACAAGATTATCTTTGTTGCTACTTCATAACTGTAATTTTGCTGCTTCATAACTATACTTTTGCTACTGTTATGAATTATAATATAGATATCTGATATGCAAGATATTTGATATGCAACCCCTATGAAAGGGTAGTTTAACACCCAAAGGGGTTACAAGTCACAGGTTGAGAATCACACCAGCCCTCTCAACCAATGCTGACTTTAGCTTGTCTCTAGCTGGTTTCCTGTGGCCACAAAGGCTCTGAGGCACTTTCTTATTAGAGACACTCTCAACCAAGAAAGTGGGGGAGAGCTTAAAATCATGAAGAATCAAAAACTCCCTGTGAGCAATAGAAGAAAGAAGCCGGTGTCAAATAAAAGCAGAGACATTTTCTGCTGCCATATTGTAGGAAGGACATATGGCTACTTCCCTCCAGAAGAGAGCACAACTTACAGAGCATGTCCACAAGATCTAGTGATAGGAAAAACTTTGTTCAGAGAATTACATCCTAAAAGGACTTTATCACACTATTATTGGTTCCTAAGACCAAAATGCGTGTTATTTACAAAGGGAGGAAAGCCATAGAAGGAAGTCAATACCATCACCCAGCTTTTTGTTTTGGTTTGGTTTGGTTTGGTTTTTGGAGTGATTCAAACTAGGTTACTGAAAAAACAGATTGCTGGCTCTCAAAGATTTTTCATAACCAAATCTGGGTCACTGTAATACAAATGTGGAATTTGTACATTCTAATCTATTTTATAGAATACTTGAATTTTAAATGAAGATGAGAGAGGCAAAGGGCATAAAAATGAAAATGCTAATATGTATCAATAGATAATAACATGGGTCCTGAGAGACACTCTTTACTTAATAATCACCTATATAGAATCCTGTCACACAAAAATGAGGTTTCTAGAAGCATTTGCAACCCAAAGTTCTAAAATTGAAAGTGTGAGCCACTAAGATGCTACAGAAAAAAATTAGTTTATTATGAATCTATTATTTCATACTTAGTAATCATGTTTTATATATTGGAGACTGACTAACTAGAGCCTGACCCATTTAGATCTTTTTTACTCCAACAATTCCTTTAAAATGTATAATTAGGTAATAAACAAAAATGTTATGGAATTGCACAGGAATGGTACTGAACTCAAAAAAAAATGGAATTTGGTTAAAAAAAAAAGACTACTTGGAGGAGGTGGTATTGCTGTTGGGTACTGGCAAAGATAGGAAAAGCCCAAGCATTTAAATGTGAACTATAAAGACAGCTACAGTGTGTGCAAAAGCACACAGATGTGACTGCTGATGAATCACTCAAGAGACTACTAATCATTCTACTGAGGTGGGACCGAGGTGCGTGGAAGGTGAGAAGAAGAAGGAAGGACAAGGTGGCAATAGTCAAACAACAAGACTGTGCACCATGGTGAGGTCCTGACTTGGAAAGGAACAGAAGGGGAAGTCTTACTGTGGTGTCAAAGCTGAGGACAGACTGGGCTGGAGCAGGCCAGGAGATACCAAAAATAATTGGGAGGCTGAGGAATTTTCTAAAAATAAAGTGATGGAGAGTTTCAAATGTAATATAAAGAATGAAAAAACAGACTGGGTGTGGTAGCCCATGCCTTTAATCCCAAAACTCAGGAGGCAGAGGCAGGTAGATCTCTGTGAATTTGTGGCCAGCCTGATCTACAAAGTGAGCCCAGGACAATCAGGGCTTGTTACTCAGTGAAATCCTATGTTGAAGAGAAAAGAAAAGAAAAGAAAAGAAAAAGAAAAAAGATAAGAAACGGGTCAGCTCCATAGAGCTGAGGAAACAAAAATAACTTCCGTAACTTTTCATTGTACAATGGGTGAAGAGTGACGTCTCTCTGAGATAAGTTAAATGTAGACAGGAACATGTGAATTTGCATGTGAAGATTATAGTATGTCTTAGCTGGGGTTTTATTTCTGTGAGGAGACATCATGAACATGGCAGCTCTTATAAAGGACAACATTTAATTTGGGCTAGCGTACAGTTTCAAAAGTTTAGCCCATTGTCATCATGGTGGGATGTATGGTGTCACGCAGGCAGACATGGTGCTGGAGAAGGAGGTGAGAGTTCTATATCTGGATCTACAGGCAGCAGGCAGAGATTACCATACTGAGCCTAGCTTGAATATCTGAGACCATAAAGCCCTTGTCCAGTGACATACTTCCTCCAAAAACACTAACCCTATTTCAACAAGGCCACACCTCCCAATAGGGCCACTTTCTCTGAGCCTCTGGGGGGCATTTTCTTTCCAACTACCACCCAGTGTAACTCCACCAAGTGTGAACTTCTTTAGTATCAACCTCAAAGGTTTACTTACCTATAAAGGGTTTATACAACTATCAAACTGTGAGGCTATTATTCACAAAAATAATTCATCTCATACTTAAAACGATGTAAATACTTTCTCTTTTTCTGTTTATATGTGTACATGTGAGTGAGTGAGAGAGTGAGTGTGTGTGTTAGTGCATGTGCATGTGTGTGGAGTCCAGTGGGCAGCCTCAATTGCCTTCCACCTTGTTTTTAGAGACCAGTTCTCTCACTAAACCTGGGGCTTATAAAGTAAGCAATTGGATGTCCAGCAATCCCCAAAATTCTCCTGTACCTGGAACTTACTGAAAATCTGGGTTTCTGGGATTTCTTAATAAAATTTTATTCATGATATTGCTATTTTTAAATTTCTTACTCAAAATATTTTCATTTAATAGTCTATAGCACAGAGTACTGATATCATCCTTCAGCTCCTATCTTCTTTCAAAAATTCTTTAAGCTCTCAGATATTACGCTTCCCAAACCCAGAAAACAATCTTTCTATGGATCTTACAAAATACAATCAAAATTATTTGAATATGATAAAGTGGTTGGTGAAGCTGTAGCATTTTTTTCAAAGGGAAAATAAGCTTTAAAAAGAAAAGGCTATAATCTAAATGTAGCATATACACTACCCTTATGCAAAAATCTTACATATTATTGAACCCCTGACTAATTCTTTGAGAATATTCCCAAATTTGAAGATTAGGTTCACATTCAAATAGAAGAAGCCAAATGGTGCCATTTATCAACCATCTCTGATCAGAAAGCCTAGGATTGTGGCTATGTAAAGTCAGTTTTTTTGGTCTGTGCTACTGCCCCCTTCACAGTTTACTGACTTACTGTAAGTTTTCCCTTCTATTATGATTGACATATGAAATGTTCCTCACTACCACATATGTTTGAGCATTTGGTCCCCAGTTGTTGGTGCTGTCTGGGGAAGGTTGTAGAGCCTTTAGGACAGGCAATATGGCTGTCAAAGTCTGTTTGCTTTAGCAGGCACTGCAAGTATTATCTACTTCTGGTTCTATCCAAAACTTTCTACCTCCTTGTCTGTGTCATATAAGAAGCTACTGCAGCCAAGATCCCTTCTCCACTTACCTATCTGCTCCAACCACTATGCTTTCCCAGCCATGATAGACTGTACTTCTGAAACTGAGTCAAACTTCAGTTGTTTCTGTAGGTAGTCACAGCCATGAGAATAGTTATCTTGTGTATTCTTTCCATCATTGCTCCCCCTTCATCCATCCTTTTAATGGCAACCAGAGGTGTCCTGTGAAATCACCAAGCAAGTTATTTCTTTCCTTTGCTGAGTATTCTCAATGGCTGAGTATTCTCAACTCTCCGATTTAGAGATCAAGCCAAAGTCTGAAAAATGGCCTGCAATGCTTTCCAAGATGCACCCTGTGCTAGCTAATTTTATGTCAACTTGACACAGCCTAAAGTCATCTGAGAGGAAGAAACCCCAATTGAGAAAATGCCTCCATAAAGTTGGACTATAGGCAAGCCTATAGAATATTTTCTTAATTAGTGATCGAAGAGGGAGAGCCCAGCCCATTGTGAGTGGGGCCATCACTGGGCTGGTTGTCCTGGGTTCTGTAAAAAAGCAAGCTGAGTAAGCTATGAGGAGTAAGCTGGTAGTATCACCCCCTCCATGGCCTCTGTGTCAGCTCTTGCTTTCAGGTCTCTGCCCTCACTGCTTTTGATGTTGAACTTTTATGTGAATCTGTGAGTGAAATAAACTCATTTCCTCCCCAACACATACCATATCCTGATCCTCTTTCCTCACAGTGCCACTTTCTCCACTGGACATCCAGTGTCCCTGGCTATTGTGGGTGGCTCACTCACAACTCTGAGGGGTCTGCTGAGATGTTCTTCTCCAAAGGGTCTTCAGCATTAACTCATTCTATGTCCTCTCTCCATGGAAACTTTCTTGATACTAAATCGTCTGTGCACTCTATTTAAAACTGAAGCACAACACTCTTGCCCAGAGCCTTCAGAGGCCACTGACTAATTATGTCATCTTTCCCTGAGAACATAAACTCAGTGAAGAGATCTATGATTCTGCTTTTTTATTTGTTGTTTCACATGCCTGGTACTGAATAGGCACTCAATAAATGTTTGTTGAATGACTGCAACTGTATAGTCAGCAGATTCTTTATAATGAACAAAGTTTCATGTATTCAGCTGTAACAAGAGAGAGAGAAAAAAACTAAAGCCAGAGGAAGAGCTTCATCATAGCTAGCGAGACCTGTTATTCCTAGTGGAAGACCATACTACAGATTTCCACTCACCTTCCACACAGCCACATCTCAAGGGTCACATGTCTTCTTTTGTTCACTTGTTTGCTCTTATTATCTGAAAAATAGACATAATATAAATCTGACCCTCTCCTCCTCCTGGAATTGCTGTGAAAATCACAAGACTGATCTGTAAGCTTTTAAGTACTCACAAATGGTGGCTATTGTTACTATCTGATTCACCATAGAGACCATCTTTAAGCAATATTTCTGGAACCTATGGGAATGGAAAAGCTTTTCCCTATTGAAGTGCTCTAATCAATAATAAGTAGAGAACAATAAAAGCAGATACTTTGACATTCATCTCTCAGAATTTCCAGACTGACAAAATAGCATTTCCAATAATAGCCATCTATTAGTTATGATTTATCAGCAAGACCACTATTTAAAAAGTGTGTATGGAGATCAAATATACTAGAAATTTATTAACATGAACCAAGCCCAGAGAAGTGAAAGTTATCCTCCTCTTTGCAATAACCTTGAAACTCAAATTTTCCTACCTAAATTATGTTCCTCACCATACTACCCACAGCCATCTTTGCTCCTTTCTGTTCCCTCCGTTCATGATATAATATCCAGAGGGGCAATTTTAGTTCATTTCAGCCATCCCACTGCCCTCCCCAACACAGATAGTCAATGTTTAGGAGATCATATTTTTCCATATCTCCGTTTGAATCCATTGAGACCAGTTTTGTCTAGACTCTCTGAAAAAGGGGTGGTAGAGTGCTTCTAAGCATGTGTATTATTAATACAGGGACAGGCTCTGTGGGTGAGTTAGATCAAGGCTTTGTGGTTGTAATGCTCATCCACTGTAGTTCAATGAATTTTAATTTTCTGTAATCAACCAATTACTAACAGAAGTCTCTTTTTTTAAAAATTCGACTAGGATAATGACTGTATTAGTTTTGCCAAGTCCTAAATTAGGTTTGATTGTTATTTTTAGATAATTACGAAGTTAGAATTGTCATATTCTCATTTTTCCTTCAGGATTAAAGATTCTTCTTTTTGTCAAAATGTAGAAATCCTCCTCAGTTTTAACAGAAGTGTGTGTGTGTGTGTGTGTGTGTGTGTGTGTGTGTGTGTGTGTGCTGCATAGGGCCCACACTGCTTCTAGGTGCAAAAGTAGACTGACTTACTTTCTTTTTTAAAAAAAATATTTATTTATTATTTACACAGTACTTTGCCCGCATGGCAAAAGATGGCACCAGATCTCATTATAGATGGTTATGAGCCACCATGTGGTTTCTGGAAATTGAACTCAGAACCTTTGGAAGAACAACCAGTGCTCTTAACCTCTGAGCCATCTCTACAGCCCTAGACTTATTTTCTTATAATTAGCATTTATCTGACGACCTTTCTCTAGTCTTCTATTTTCAATAATTTCTTAGTTATATAGTCATAAAGCTCATTCAGCTTCCTCACTCTTTTTTTTTCTACTTTAAAATATAAATAATTGTTAATCTGTTTTAATAACCACTGGCAAGAAAATAATAAACTTACTGTAGATACTTATCTTATTTTATGGCTTAATTTCATCTTTTCTACCTCTTTTCTGACCTTCCTGCTTCCTACTGTTACTGTACACTTTCATTTACTATTTATCCCTATTTATTTGGAATGCATAAATCTTGTTTCTATCCTTTTAATGGTTAGTTTTCTTCATATTTTGACAATCTATCCCTACATCAAGTTACACAAATATAGGGCAATAGATGTGGGTATAGATCCATGTTAGAACTCATGTTTATCATGACAGGAGATCATCCTTAACACCAGAAGGAGAAGGGAGAGAAGGAAGAGGAGAAAGAAAAGGCAGGTGATAGGAATAGTACCCAGAAAGGGATGAAGATATAAGTGATGTCCTCTAGTCCAAGCCTGGCCACCCTTGAACCATGATCTTCCACTCTCTTCTCAGCGGCAATGTGCATAGCACTCATGTTAAATACAGAACTGAAGCCTAAATTTCACAAATTATTGAAAAGAAGCTCTAGGGCTTATTTACAATGTCAACACACTTAAAAGCATGTTTTAAATTCATAAACAGTGTCTCTACCTTAGGACCTCAAAGGACTTAAGTCCAAGCATTCCCTTCACATAGTTCACATTATCATTGGTCAGTTCAGATACCCAGGTATGTAAACTGACAGATACAGATAGATAAGAAAGAACATGAATAGAAGGGAGCAAAAGAATGAAAACCTAGAGGGGAAAAAGGAAGGAGGAAAGAAGCAAGGGAAGGAGAACAGATTGATTCAGAATAGAATTAGAACAATACCTTGAAAAGGCTTGGGTGGATGCTTTAGATTAAATGTTTTGCAGGACTGTAGACCTGAAAACTAAAAAAGTAAGATCTAAGTCTTTTAAGAGTATGATTAATAGCATCCAAAGTATGTAGAATAATTGATGTCAAGGCTGTAGGCAAGCAAGCATTATTCATTTCAGAAGCACAAACAGACAAATATAACTAGAAGACAATAGTATCAGGAAAGGTGCATAATAATGTTGTTTTAAAAATCAGACTACAAGCCCAGGCATGATGGCATACAGGTATAATTCTAGTGGTTGAGAAGCTGGGACAGCTGGATCTCTGGAGCCTGCTGGACAACTAACCTAGCTTAATCATCAAGTTTCAAGCCAGTGAGAGACAGTCTTGGGGGGCAGGGGAAGATGGAGAACATCTTTTTAAAAAAAAAAAGGTGGGTGGCCCCTGAGGAATAGCACTGAGAGTTGTTCTGTACATGCATGCACACATACCCACATATACATGTACACCTTCACACTGCACATACACATGTTCATGTGCGAGCACACGCACACACACACACATACAAACACTATAAAAGAAATAACAGAAATATGATCAACTGTAAGAGATTTCATTCATATTCCTGTGTTAACTGAAGTATAATTCATAAGATCCCAGAAATGAAAATTATTGAAGTGGCCATCAGCTAAAGACAGTATAGTGTGTCTGTCTAAATACAATGGAATACTATTTGGCTATTACAATGAACAGGATCCTGTTGTTCACAACAACATGAATAAAAATAAAAATCATTATATTAAGAGGAAAGAAACCAAGGCCAGAAAGACATATACTCCATGATCTCATTCATATATTGAATGTCTATCATTCTCATAGAATAAAATGGAGATCACCGTAGGCTGTGTAGAGTAGCATGGAAAAAAGGATTTGAAATATGTTCACCACACATAAGTCAAAGATATTTGAAGACATGGGTATTTCTAACCTGATTTGAGTGTGATACAAAGTACACACATATTAAATCTAAGTTTAGTGAGAGGTATTTTCCCAAAATATAAGGTGTAGAGCATTCAAGAAAACACCCAAAGTCAACCTCTGGCCTCCAAATATACATGCACAGCTACATGTACACACACACACGCACACACACACACACACACATGGATTAAGGGATGGAAAATATCACATTAGCTGGTAAATATTTGAGAAATAAAACAAAAAGAAAATGAAAGCTGGGCAAGCCTGTAAACTACTGTTGCTGCGCCTCCCCCGCCTCCACTAGCTCTGCCACCAGTACAGCTTCCTCATCTACACACAAGGCTCGATCTCATGGTGCCATCTGGTGGGGATGATGAGAGCTGCTTGATTCAAATCCACTGCAAAGAGCCATCTTTCCAGTATAGTCCCTCTCCCCTCACCCCTAGCAACCTCAGTCCTAATCAAATTCTCTCAAGCCCATTTTTAAAGCTAAATTTAATTGAATTCAATTGTTTTCTATCTGTTTTATAAACATTAATATTGGTTCTGGAGTAGACTGCCTGGATGAGGTTATACTCTTATGAGTTAAATTTATTCTTAGTTCTAATAGATTTATGGAAAAATGAACAGCAAATTATCTGTCATTTAAAAACCACTTACAAACTTTTATAGAATGACAATGGGTAAATACAATTATTTATGAATAACTTTACTGAAAAGTTTGAAACCCATGCTCCTGTGTGTTATATTTTTAGCTCAGAATCTGGTCAAAACATCTGTAACAGCTGGTGAGTGCTGAAAGAAATTTGTTTGGTTGGTTTTTTTTTTCTTTTAAAAAAGTAGCAATCTGAAGAAGGAGGCTTTGCTTCAAAGGGAATACTATTTATTATTTCAGTTGGCAATTGTTGAAGCTTGCTTTGGCTACCTGTACATCAAATATTTTTAAATTCTAGTTAGATATAATGGCTACTGCAAGGCAGATCTTTGTATTTAATTATATGATATCAAGGCCACCAATCCCTCTGAGAAAGTTTTTCACTTGCTCTACAGTGACTAATTGCAAGATTATAAAGAAATACCCTTCATTCATTGCTTCTTGTCCATAAGGTTGAAAGATCTTAAAGGCAATGCTTATTCATCCAACTTTATTCAGAAAACTTTGACATGTTACCAAAGTGTGTTAAAATTCTTATTGCATTGGGCATAACTCTCCCACTGCTTTGGCTAGGCAGGGAAGAAGCAATGACTTTCTCTCCCCTATGTAATTAGAATGACCCTTACTTTATGAACACTTTTGTATCCTTCCATATCAAAGTAGGATTTGGGGATGCAAAGGTGAAATTCCTCTTTATGGGAAAATGAATTACAGTGTGGTTTTTGGTATCATAATAGGCCCTAATGAAACAGGTCTCGGTGCCTCTAATAACCTTCTATCACCAGCTCTGCCACTTACATTATCTTTTTGCACTTTTTTATTATTTATTAATTCATCCATATTACATCTCAATTGTTATCCCATCCCTTGTATCCTCCCATTCCTCCCTCCCTCCCACTTTCACCCTATTCCCCTCCCCTATGACTGTGACTGACCTCCTCCCCCTGTATATGATCATAGGGTATAAAGTCTCTTCTTGGGAGCCTGCTACTTACATTATCTTAAAGTGCCCAGTCTCATGGACCTAGTCTACATGAAATGAGTGAGGGGTCACAGCCCTCTTTTTCTCCAAGACTTGCTTAAAAATCTTTCACCACCAGCAGCAGCAATTTGCCCTATTGTTACCCTGGGTACCTGGCAAACTGTGAGGTCAGTGATGGAGGAAAAAGGCAAAATAAATTATTGTTATGCCTCTGGAAATAAACTCATTGGTTCTGTGTGAAACTGATATGTTCCTGGTACTTGGGCTGGGCTAGGGAGGCAGATTAAGGTAGAATTATCCTCTAAGGCTGTCAAACATGACCACTGAGGAAGGTCAGCTCACCACATGGGCAAAGCAGAGTGGTTTAATAAAAACACAGTAACTACTGCAAGCCTCTCCACTGTGCCCACATCACCTCACCCCTTCTTATGTGCTTACCCTATGTTCAACTCTCCATCACACACAATATCGTAAATCCAATCAAATCAACTGTTTTGTCATCATGCTTATCTCCTTTGATCCAGAGTACACACTGTTTATATTCACATGCTTTGCATCCCAGTCACCCTGTGGCTACAAAGGGATGCCATTTATTTGTCTTTGCTGCCTCTCTAGACATCTGCCTACCTACTTTACAAGAGATGAGAGAGTACCATGAAAATATGTTTTTTAAAGACTGATTGACCCTTTATCTTTGTAGACTATTAATTCTACTACATGCTTGTGTTTATAGTTCTAATAGCTTTGTCCTGGCTACTTTAAGTTGGAGTTGAGGGGGGGAAATCTTGCAGGAATTATCAGGAAACAATTAGTAATCCTTTTCTTTGCTACAAGTAGCCAGCCGATAACTTGGCATCACTGAGGAGGAAGCAGAAACAAAGAAATGCTGGCATTCTGCCCCCTTATAAAACTCTGCCTTTCACTTAGTTCAGATGCCAGAACTTTTCTGCTGGGCTGAGAAGAAAGGAATCAGAAAGGGAGTGGGCATTTGACTACATAACTCACAAGTAAACGATGGCTTCACATCAACCAGAACCCCGTCTGCCTATGGGAAGCAGTAAGCTTGAAACTAAACAAAGGCCATTCACATTCCACCTTGAATGACTTAGAAAATACCCTTTATCTGAGTTTTTAAGCCTCCCTTTGGGAGAGGAAAAGCTAGAAATGGTTGACCTAGAAATAATTCAGCCTTGAGAGCTGGCTGAGGCGAGACATTAGCCAAAACCAAGAGGGGCCTTTTAGGGCCATTTATAACTAGATCAATATGTCACCTAGTCCTGCCCTACCCTTACTCAAGTTTTTGTTGAAATGGAAATATTTAACCCAGAAACAAAACTTTCAGAAAAAGAAACATCACAGTGGGCAGTCTAAGGAAAGGAAGGAATGTGTTGTCTTTAGTTTCACCTTCACATCCCAGAAGATATCAAGGCAATTTGATGAGCTACTGAGTCTCAGCATCTTTTTTTTTTTTTTCAAAACAAATACATGTACAACATGTAACAGTAGAAAATACTCAGCCTATGGCTCATCATAAAAGGGGGGTCACTAAGGAGATAGCTGAGTCAGTCAAGGCTTGCCTCATAATTATAAGAACCTGTGTTCTCTTTTCAACAGCTCTATAAAAAGCTGGGCATGATGATGCTTCACTTGTAATCCCAGCACAGGAGAGGAAAGAACAGGTAGATCTTTGTGGCTTTCCAGAAAGCTGGCCTCAAGTAGTTACAAACTCCATGCCTGTAAGAGTCCTTCTCTTCAAAACACAAGGTGAAAGGGTTAGACTTGCACATATGAAAACACACAGAGGGAAAAAAAAAGAAAACACACAGAAAGAAGGGGGGGCTATCAGGGAATAGGTGAATAAAGGGTACTTTAAAGGCCAGCAATAAAGGCTGCTTTATAGAATTGAGTCTACTCCATGCACCCAAAGAAATGAATCCTCCTTGCTGAAGTCCATAATCAAAATGCCTGGAGTGAAATGGAAAATACATAGTATACTATTGGTTGGAGACATAATACACTTTCATTTACTTTGTTGACACATATTGACAGCAGTGACACTTGAAGTCCTGTCCTGAGACAAGGATAAAAGACATTAGCTGCTTGTACTGGCTGGTTCTGTGTGTCAATTTGACATAAGCTAGAGTCATTAGAGAGGAAGGAGCCTCAGTTGAGGAAATGCCTCCATGAGATTCAGCTGTAAGGCATTTTCTTAATTAGTTTGGGAGAGGCCCAGCCTATTGTGAGTGGTGCCATCCCTGGGCTGGTAGTCCTGGGTTCTGTAAGAAAGCAGGCTGAGGAAGACATGTGAATCAAGAGCACCTTCCTTAGCATCGCCTCCTGCCTTCAGATTCCTGTCCTATTTGAGTTTCTGTCCTGACATCCTTTAGTGATGAACAGTAATGTGGAAGTGTAAGCTTAGTAGACCCTTTCTGTCTCAACTTTATTTTGATCATGGCATTTTGTTGCAGCAACTGAAACCTAAGACACTGCCTCAGTAAGAGCTGAGAACAGTTGAAAAGGAAGAAACCAGAGCAAATAGAGGCAGCTATATAGATCTATTAAAGAAAAGCCAATTCTCAGTAGAGAAAAAAGAAGAAAGGGGAAGTGGAAGGAAAGGAAAAGTGATAGAGGGTTAAAAGACCTAATAAGATGGTTGTACCCTGACCCCTGTTCCACCTATAGCATGGACTTGGACTCCAAACAGCAGGTAGCTGCCATGGAAGAGAATTAGATGGGAGAGTCACTTGGTCAGATTGTCTGGAAAGACTATTTACCCATTCTGATCATCAAAACACATGTCTTATTCCCTATTCCTTTCTAGGTAACCCTCTGGAAGCTTCAAATGCATGTCTTCGGAGAGATGTTTGAATAAATGAAACACAAAAATTAAATTAGATAAAAGGAACAATTTCAAAAAATATATTGCTAGGGGTGAGATGTGGCTCAGTGGGTAGAGCACTTACTTAGCATGTAAAATGTCCTAGTTTAGATCACCAACACCACATATAATTTGACATGGTGGTACATGCATGTAATTCCAGCAATCAGGAGGTGGAGGCAGGATGATGAGACATTCAAGGTCATCCTTGGGTACATAGAAATCTCAAGGCAATCTAGGGTACATTAAAATCTGCCTTACCAAAAAGTATTGTATTCAATTGCTTTCTACAGCCTATAATCTCTGATTCTACTCCATAAAAGGGACAGTTGACCCTTAAAATAGTCTTAGGTTTTTCAACACAAGATGGATAGAATTAATGCTGAAAGATTTGTGCTTGAAGCACATTTCCTGTGTCAGAAAATAACAAGAAACACCTTAATCTAGAGGAAGATCTATGAGCTCAGGAAAAGTATTATCATATACTATTCTAATTTTGCAAAGGTACTGTTTGTGTTCTCTGGGCCTGTTCTGTATCTGTATAAGAAAGCAAAAGAAATACTAGCATTGGGGATGAAAAATGCACCCCAATAAAGCCTTGGTTCATCCACTCCTAACGTTCTGATTTTAAATACAGTCTCAATTTTGTCTCACCTAAGCCAAGTAAGCCTGCAGTTCTTTTAGAAAGTTTGGATTCAAAAACCTATACAACTGCCTGGGGCACAAAGTGCAGAGCAGTGACAGCAAAGTGAACCCCACTTTTCATGACAGAGGTGGAATGCAACTGATGACTTTGAACTGGCCACCTGCCCTCCCTAGTCTTGGTCTAGCAAATTTAAACTCCAGTGCCTTGGGCTAAATGATCCTGATCTGTGCATTATTTATTTTGCTTTTAGTATTCAGAGCCCACAGGTTTTAACAAGTGGACATATGGATGGGCATAGGTATGCTAATAGCCACTTTCCTGTTAGAAAATGTACCTGAAAATCACATTCTTCCAAGACAACCCTTAGGCACTTTACACACTTAAAACCAAGTAGAGATGTTTTGTTTGGGAGGGAGGTTGGTTTTGAGTTATTTTTTTCCCAGTTTTACACTGAAGTAAGTATAGAAGAATTCTATTCAATCTACAAAGTAAAAAGTAGTTTTCAAAAGTTATAAGCAACCCAGATATGGCTTTTCACAATAAACTGTTTCACCCAGGTTTTTATCTGCATTAAAATTAGACAGTAAAAAATTTAACACTTCTTAACTGATTGTAGCAAAGGCTTTATTCTCTCTTTCCTCTTACCAACCCAGGAAATTAAGGATAAAATGTGTAGTAACAATATTTATGTTACAAATGTAAATACAAGAACATTGGGAAATATTTGATTAAGGTTCTCATACACTTTGTAATTCATCCACTAGTCTGTGAAAGCCCTATACTTATGTGCTGTGTCCACATCTGAAGCTTAGTGAGAAATGAATATATCTCTGGAAATTCTTGTTTACAAAGACAGCCTTAATTTTTAGCTTTGCTGATATGAATCTATAATCCAACTAACGTAAATTATTCATCATTTCCCATGTAACATACCCACAGAGTTTAACTTCTCCTCTAGCATTTTTATTTGTTTGTTTGTTTGTTTGCTTGTTTGTTTGTTTGTGACAGGTCTCATTAAATAGCCCTGAATACCCTGAAACTCATTATGCCTGGCCTGGAACTTATAGAAATTTGCCTGCCTCTGCCTCCCAAGTGCTAAGACTAAAGGTATACACCACACCACACCCAGCCCTCCTATATTTCTTATTAATAGCTCTCAGGATAGTCCAGAAGATTTCAAAATGTGCTCTTCCCACACACACACCAAAAAAGTCTAGGTTTTTAAAAAAGTATTTTTGATTTATTAAAGGAGTTGAGAGTGGTGACTGATGCCAATATTCCCTGCATGTAGGAGGCTGGGGCAGGAGAATTGCCATAAGTGCACTGAACTATGGAAGAAGACCTTGCCTCAAAACTAAGTAATTAACTAAAGCTTACTATAAGAAATATATCATAAATATTAGGAGCAGAAATTTAAATCTCATTTGCATTTTTCCTTCATAGTCAAGAAAGGCTTGCAGGCATAATGGAACACACCTTTAATCCCAGGACTTGGGGAGGCAGAGGCAGGCACATCTCTGTGAGATCAAGACTAGCTTGGTCTACAAAGAGAGTCCAGGACAGTCAACGCTACACAGAGAAACCCTGTTTCAAAAACACAAAGAGAGAGAGAGAGAGAAGAAGAAGAAAGAAGAAGAAGGAAGGAAGGAAGACAGGCAGACTTTTTGAGGAATCCTTTTGTCAATGAAGAGTTTGAACAAAATGTGAGAGTGGCACACAAAACTGAGTGTACAACAGAATGCCTTCTCCAGCAGGAGACAGTCCCCCCGCCCCACTTCTCATCCTTCTCCAGGAAACAACACCACCTTCCAGCCTTTCCCAGCAGAAGAAACCTTTTTTTCCAACATTCCCCTAGAGATAGCATTCCTTTCCAAGACCTCAGAACAGGAGGCAGTTCCCTCATTCTAGGCATGTCTGCCCATATAGGTCTGTGTTAATCCATCTTGCACACTGCACAAAAACTTTCAGGCTCATACTCCCAATGCAGCAGATTTCTTTTTTCTTTTTTCCATTTTATTATTTTATTCATATTACATCTCGATTGTTAGCCCTTCCCCTGTTTCCTCCCATTCTTCCCTCCCTCCCATTTCCCCCCCTTCTCCCCTCCCCCATGTCTGTGATTGAGGGAGACCTCCTCCCCCTATATATGCTCTTAGAATATCGAGTCTCTTCTTGGTAACTTGCTATCCTTCCTCTGAGTGCCGCCAGGCCTCCCCATCCAGGGGACGTGGTCAGAAAAGGGGCACCAGAGTTCGTGTGAGAGTCAGATTTCACTCTCCACTCAACGGTGGAGAATATCATGATCGTCGCCTAGGTCTTGGTAGGGGTTCGAAGTTTACTGCCTATATTCTCCTTGGCTGGTGCCTTAGTTTGAGGAGGACCCCAGGACCCAGATCTGCCTGTCATAAAGTTCTTCTTGCAGGTTTCCAGGACCCTGTGGGTCCTACTATTTCCTTATTCTTCCATGTTACTCTCGCCTAAAGTCTCAATAGGATGTCCTCTCCTCTGACCCACTTGCTTGGTAAGTAAAGTTTTTCATGGTACGTATCCCTTGGACTAGTGTTTTGATATAAGTGAGTATATACCATTTGTCTCTTTTTGCTTCTGGGTGAACTCACTCATTATAATAATTTCTAGATCAATCCATTTGTCTACAAATTTTGGGAATTCCTTGTTTTTAATAGCTGAGTAGTATTCCATCGTGTAAATGTACCACAGTTTCTTAGTCCATTCTTCTACTGAGGGACATTTAGGCTGTTTCCATGTTCCGGCTATTATGTATAAAGCAGCTATGAACATGATTGAGCATATGTCCCTGTTGTGTGATAGGGCATTTTCTGGGTATATTCCGAGGAGTGGGATAGCTGGGTCTTGAGGAAGCCCTATTCCCATTTTTTCTGAGAAAGCGCAGATAGCTTCCAAAGTGGTTGTACTAGTTTTCATTCCCACCAGCAATGAAGGAGTGTTCCTCTCTCTCCACATCCTTGCCAACATGTGGTGTCACTTGAGTTTTTGATCTTAGCCATTCTGATAGGTGTAAGATGGAATCTCAGTGTCGTTTTGATTTGCATTTCTCTGATGACTAACGAGGACGAGCATTTCTTTAAGTGTTTCTCAGCCATTTGATATTCCTCTGCTGAGAATTCTCTGTTATGTTCCAAGACCCATTTCGCAATTGGGTTGTTTGGTTTTGTGGTGTTTAATTTCTTGAGTTCTTTATATATTTTGGATATTAAACCTTTGTCAGATGAAGGGTAGGTGAAGATCTTTTCCCAGTCTGTAGGCCGTCACTTAGTTCTACTGACAGTGTCTCCTGCCTTACAGAAGCTTCTCAGCTTCATGAGGTCCCATTTATTAATTGTTGACATTAAGGCCTGGGCTGTTGGTGTACTGTTCAGGAAGTTGTTTCCTGTGCCTATGTGACCCAGGCTCTTCCCCATTTTTTCCTCTAACTGAATTAATGTCTCTGCTTTTAAGTTGAGGTCTTTAATCCACTTGGACTTGAGTTTTGTGCATGGTGACAAATAAGGGTCTAATTGCATTTTTATACGTGTAGACATCCAGTTAGACCAGCACCATTTGTTGAAGATGCTATCATTTTTCCATTGAATAGATTTGGCTTCTTTGTCAAAAATCAAGTGAGCAAATGTGTGTGGATTCATCTCTGGGTCTTCAATTCGATTCCATTGATCCACCGGCCTATTGCTTTGCCAGTACCATGCTGTTTTTATTACTGTTGCTCTGTAGTACAACTTGAGATCAGGTATGGAGATTCCTCCGGAGGATCTTTTATTGTATAGGATTGTTTTTGCTATTCTGGGTTTTTTATTTCTCCATATAAATTTGAGAATTGATCTTTCAATATCTTCAAAATATTTTGTGTGTATTTTGATAGGGATTGCGTTGAATCTGTAAATTGCTTTTGGTAAGATGGCCATTTTTACTATGTTGATTTTCCCGATCCACGAACAAGGTAAATCCCTTGATCATGATTTAAGTAAGTCCTTTCCAGAGAAAACATAAGTGTTTTTTTTTTTTTAATAAATACAGCCCTCAAATTTCCTGGGTAAATATATGTACACAGGAAAAATGTCTAAATTTTCTGTCCCATTCTGATCTTCCATCTAGAGGCCAAGTCCAGGTGAGTACCTAGAATTCTCCAGCAACTTGTGAAGGACCACACCTTGTACCTATTCCTTCACTGTTGTATGTCTTTCAATAATTTTAAGTTATAAAAGTGAAGCATTGAACTCTGAACTTGCCACACAAATAAGATTTTTGAGTTTACAGAGCACGAAAATTTCCATGAGAAATTCTACTGGTTGTATCCCCAATGGTGGAGACATATAAATCATTATGGTCTAATATTCCATTTCCCAGTGGCCAATGGCAGTTAGAATTCTAGGAAGAATGTTTCTTCTTGCTTGCTATCTTATCTATGAACTACCTTATTCTAGCACCAAAGTATAAGGCACATCTACAAAGAACAGTCCCCATCTTGGTCAGACCATTTGTATATCACTGCTTTGAGTTCTGGAGACCACGACTTCAGGAACAATGTTGATTGTTTGGATTATGTCCAAAGAGTAATATTAAGGCTCTAGAAGTAATGTCAATGACAAATTACTGACAAAGATTTGGATATGATTGTCCTGGGGCTGGTGAGGGAAGCATGATACTCTTTCTTTGCCAATTTTATATTTAAAAAATCATTTTACATAGAAAAGATAGGGAAGGATTGTTTTACTAATTATAAGATATAATCATATTTCTGCTACTTATAGAGAAGTATGTTCTCATGACTAACATATTTGTTCTCATGTAGGATCCTTGCTGGAAGAGACTTTACTCTGTCATCTATTAGCAATCTTTTTGCATACATAAAATATTGGATTTCTAATTTCTAAATAGATTTATATTCTAGGTTTCTAATGGTTAACTTGTGGTATATTTTGAAGTTTTCATGGAAGTTCAGAATCATTTTCATGGCTGAGTTTTTCTTAAGTACCACAAAAAAATAAAACATATTTGATTTGGTGACAGCTGTAACTGCCGTTGCCTTATAGATTGGGTTAGAGATAGACCTGCAAAAGCATAAGCCAATTGCTAGACTTAGGTTCAAATCCACCCTTTTATATTTATAATGATTTGTGACCTAAACAAGCCCCTTAAACACATTGTAGAAGAGGACAAGGCAGCTCACATCTGGGTAACTGTTTCCCAAGATACGTATAAGGAATAAATGTAACAGTGAATGATGTGAAGAGTTAAGCCAATTTTCCACTGCAAAGGAACCCTAAACAAGACAGCTTAGTTGAAAAACCATCATACACTGAAACCAGAAGGTATTCTTTTCTGCACTGTTTTTTTTTTCATGTACCTTACACACACACACACACACACACATGCACACACACATACACACACACATGCATGCACAAAAATAAAAGATAATTGAGAAGAACACAATTTACATGTATAATCTATAAGTATTTCTGAACATAAACACAACTCTATTTATTTGTTTTAAATAATTCTAGTTGTAAGAAACAATACAAAATAATTCATTAAACTTGTTATACATCTTTCTCTGTAGTTCTGTGTTTTATATGATTTACACTTTCAGCTTTTCATCCTCTACCTATTTATGAATGAGGACAGTGAATGAAAATAGCACACTAAGAACTGCTTGGCCTTACCAGTGATGGAACTGAGAACCTAGAGGAGATCCCACTCACGAGCTGTGCAGTCACTCTTTTTTGTTCTTTAGCTTGACTTACTCTCTCTCCCTGTTGACTCTTCTTGCTAACACTTGCCCACTTCTTTAGACAACAGACCCTTGTTTATGAGATTGGCATCTTAAGGTGTTAAAAGAGGGCAGAGGATGTAGTTTGTGTTTAACACAGTTATTCCAAATATTATTGATTAGACTGATTAACATTCCATTGCTGGGGAAAAGTAAATGTTTTCTTTCCTCCAAAAACAATTGCTCTTTATTGACCAAACTCCAGAGAACTAGTATCCTATGATGTAGCTGATGTTAGTTTCAATACAGTTGGAATCTTTCATTTGGAAAATTCTCTATTTAGCAATTACATGCACATAGAAAACTTGGAATTCATAAATGGTTCAGTAAATCACCAATCATGTAGAATGCAGTAAAAGCAAGACAGAAAGTCTGTGCATAGTTAGTTATATACATCAAAGCCAATCAAAAACCTTGTGGGGAGCTTTACAGGTTTCTACACTGAGTTGCATGTATTTCAACCCCTTATTTTCAATTTCCATATGACAATCCAGATTGATGACTGGGGCAGAGCCCTTTCTTCTGGGTGGACATGATAATCACCATCTTGAAAATAAGTAGCTGTGAGGGCCTATGTGAGACCTTAACAAGACCAGGACTGTTAACATTGCCTGGGAAAAGTGAAGCAGGATCCAGAGACTTATGATTAGATCCTCCTGAAATTCTCACAAGATCCCCGACCCTCTTAACTTTATATCAGGTGAACAACTGTCTAGGATGGGATTCTACAGTTTTACATCTTCCTTTGGGAGGGATTCTCCCATGGTATCACTGCCTGTAGATTGCCTAGAAAACTCCCTGCTAGTATAACTGATTATGAGTCTTCCATGCTTCTATAACTCCAGTAAGATCATTGGTTCACTAAGTTGAACTTGGATGAAATTCTCTCTTGAGTCTTCTGGTACCCTATCTAGGGTGGATAGACATTTCTTTATGTCTCCCCAGTAAGAGTCATATAGTAAAATCCAGTACTGACCAGTACAATCCAATGTGATGACCATGTGTTTGTATACAAAAAGAGAAAGTTAACACCTCCAGAGTTTCCCCAGTTTCTAATGTTAAAATGATTTCCTACAACAATGGTGAATTTGAATTTTTCAAATTGTTTCATGGAAATTAGTTTGACATGTCACAGGACATTTCATAAAAATACATTGTTCTAATTCATCACAAATTTAAAGAGGGAAAATATAATAACCTAATTGTCGGGTCCCAGCCCATGGGAAAAATCAAATGAGGGTTCACCTGAAAGAGGGAGTGGAGATTGAAAGTAGGATACAGAGACGCGAGGAATAACAAATCAAGTCAGGAAATGTCTGATCAAGATTCACTTTATTGCCGACTAGCAGGAACATATATAGGGCAAGGTCAATAGGAGCTATTCTAATCACATTCACCATAGCCCCTGGGCAAGAATACAATAGACTAAATCGCTCCCTGTAGAACTTCCTAGTTTTCTGAGTAGTTCCCTGTAAGAACTTCCTAGATCCTCTGGGTGGTTCCAAGTTGAGACTTCTCTACTTCTTTTGAAGGTAAATAGTCCAAGGATGGCCTAGAACACAAGACCTTGTGAGGTAAAGGTCAGCAACTTGAAAGTCACAGCATACAGCCTAAGCACAGAATTTCTGACATGGCAGAATTTGGCATGGGTTCCCATACCTAATACCAAAATATTATACTATGACAATAATGAAAAATCTTGCATGCTGATCATTAGTTCCTCCAGCCAATGGTACAGTTAGATGACATACAAGGTACATTTCTATAGTGAAAAAAATAATAAATCTCCCTGGTGAGTTTCTCCCACTCCCATTCCAGGCATGACACATTCCTTATTATCCCTGAAAGCTCTAGCTCCAGGATTGTTACTATCTGTATATATCAGATCTTTCCTTCTAAAGACAATGCATAGGTTGGGAATCATATCTCTGGTAGGAGGATCATCAACACATTTTTAAACTAAGACTATATCTAACTATACAAAGCTATAGAAATAAAATTAAACAGTGTCAATGTCTATTATTTAATAGCATACCAGCATTTAAAAAATTCAGAGTACCTAAGCTAAAATTTCAATAAATATTCCCCTTAGCCTTTGTCTATGAAGTCATCTCTCCAAGATTTTTATTACTCCCTCTTCACAGGTTGTTTGCAATATAGCTAAAAGTATAGGGCTCAGATGGACATAAATAGCACAAAACATAGTAGACTATTAAGTACAAGTGAAAAGGGTTTGCCCATGTTATAGAATGTGGACTAAAGCGGTCTTCCCAGCAACTTGGAAAAGGTGGAGTCTTGAGGCATTAATTATTCAGGGGGTTCAGGAAGGTTTTGGTGTAAGAGTATCCATTATGAGGAGAAAGATGCACAGTAACAGATTGGGTTTCAGATGGAGTAGGCTCAGTGAGTACAGGGATGAATAGAGAGGCAAAATGGAGGCACATCTACATCTAATTCTGTAGGAAAATGCTCCAGTTTCTAGTGTTTCCAGCTTTGAGTTAATGTGAGAAGCTTGATAACAATGGGTCTCCAAGTAAAATCTGGGGCTGGCAGGATCAGCATCACATGGTAACTTATTACAAATAATTGGTTCCAGACCCAATAAGTAAGCAACCCTAGGCAGAGACTCAGCAAGTAGGGTTCTAACTGAATCTCCTTTTTCTGATACCTACTTCAGGTTGAAAACCACTAGATCATAGGTAGAGGATAGATAGATAGATAGATAGATAGATAGATAGATAGATAGATAGATAGATAGATGATTGGATAGATATAGATGATAGACAGATAGATAGATAATAGATAGATTGATAGATATAGATGACAGATAGGTAGATGATAGATAATAGACAGATGATGATGACAGATGTTTAGATAGGTAGTTGATAGATGATGGTGACAGATAGATAGATATAGATATAGCTATAATAGATAATAGATAGATAGATAGATAATGATGATGATGATAGATAGATAGATAGATAGATAGATGTTTAGATAGGTAGATGATAGATAGATGATGGTGATAGATGATGATAGATAAATAGATAAATAGAGATAGATAGATGATAGATATTTTTGGATGATGATGATAGATAGATAGATGATAGATAGATAGATAGATAGATAGATAAGAGAGGGAGGAGGGAGAGAGAGAAGGGGGTTGGCCAAGGACTGGAGAGATTGATTAGTGGGTAGAATGCTTATTGTAAAAGTATGAGAACCTGAGTTTGGATCCTCAACATTCACATTCTTGTGCTGGGAGACTACGTCCAGAGGGGTAAAACCAGGAAGATCCTGAGGCTTGTTATCCAACAGGTCTAGCTGAAATATCTCCAGGTTCACTGACAGATTCAGTCTCAAAACTATAAAGTAAAAAGTGATGAAAATTTAGTCAAAATCAATCTCCAGCCTTTCTCATGTACACACACACACACACACACACACACACACACACACACACACACACACACACACGAGAGAGAGAAAGAGAGAGAAAGAGAGAGAGTGGCTCACATGCAGCCAAATACCTGTGTGCCAGAATCTATCCCCAGCAGGGGTCGGGGTGGGGATGGGGGTGTCAAAACCCAAAGGAGGATGTGTGGAACCTGCAAAAGAAGACTCTGACCAAGAGGTACAGTTCACACATTTTGGCACGGAGACAACTCAGGCCACTTTCGTTTAGACACCTATCTTTCACAGATCAACAAGTTTTACATTCATTTTCTCATTTTCCCATGTACAGTTTTTTAAAAGAACTTCCTACCTTTAACAATAATATGCATACTGTACTTTTTCCCTTCCTTACCCTTAATCTCTGTGGTTTCCTACTAACCCTGGAACTATATCAAGAAGGAAATATAGCTTCAGCAAGCCGTTAATATCTAACTCAGCCAACCAAATGACCATGGTTGGCAACAATTGTGGTTACAGTATAAGAAGATGATAGACTAAATAGCCAGAAAATTCTGATTTAATTATTGGCATTTAGTGTTTCCCACATCCTAATCAGGAGGTCTAATTCCTCTAACACACAGTACTCTTGGTAAATTAGTAACCCGAATCTACTCCTCATCCTTGCTTGGCTCACCTCTGATCTGAATGTTACTATTACGTCTTGGAACCCAAGTCTGTAAAGATCAATTAGCAATTAAGAGCAATTTCTAATCTTCTAGAGGTCCTGAGTTCAATTCTCAGCAACCACATGGTAGATCACAACCATCTATACTGGGATCTAATGCCCTTTTCTGGCATGCAGATGTACATATAGATAAAGCACTCATATACATTTAAAAAAAATCATTTTTTTAAGTCTTGGAACCAACAATTCAGCGAGACATCCCCAACCTTTTGATAATCATCTGACTGTTGTTTGGAACAGGTTGGTGGACAAATTGTTGTCATCAACCATATCATCATTATTACAAATAAGTAGTGATCTGTTTCATTCCCACAATCATAAGAGACAAACAAGAATGAATCACAGACTGAGCTTTCTTTTTTTGATTTGGGGAAACATCTGTCATAGACAAAGTGAAAGTAAAAACTGCCAATAGCAAAGCCAAAAGTGAAAACACAAGGCAAAAACAAGCCAAGCATTCCCTCATCAAAGGCCAGGAGATTCTGCACAAATATCCCCACAGGTCCTTGCCATGTGGGTGAGAAACTGTAAAATTATAAAATATAAGATGTTTGTTTGCTTGTCCAACTTTGCTTGCCCAGTGGCCTGAGAACCTCTTCCAGTTCTCGGAACTGCTAACCTCAAGAGTTTCACCCTAATTTCCAGAATAGTCACATGCAAATTTGCAGATATCAGATGTCCTCACAAGAGGTTCCCTCAGGCCAGATGTCTTAATGTCCATATGGATTCCAATGATAAGCAACCCCACCTGCTTTGTGGTTTTTGCCTTTAAAACTAGCCTGTAACAGCTACTCAGGGTCCTTCACCTCCCAAGTGCTGAGGGACCCTGACACATCAACAATTGGGACCTTTGACATGTCAGTAAATTTTACCTATACCTATACCTCTCAGCTGGTGTGACTTGAGTGGTCTCTTGTGGCGACCCCCATCCCGAATTGGACCCCCAGGGTCCAACATTTTGGGGCCAGGGACCAACATGGGGACACAACTCCTCCAGCCTTGACATAAAGAAAGCTGTCTGCATTACACTCATGCACCTTTCCCAGGAGAGGCTTGGCCACCTCGAACTGTGTGGTATTCAGAAAACTTGAAGCCAGCCTTTATTTTCTCTTTTCTTGGAGCATTTGTTTCATACTGTGAGTATGGTCTGAGAACAAGGGCAGAATTTAAACAATCCCTGATTGGAGAAGATGGTACTGCATATTTATCAAATTTTACAGTTGATATTTACTCCTGACTGGCATGCATTTGCATAAAATCTTTCATAGCTCAATTCATTTATTTAAGGAATGCTTTTACTTATTTCCATTGGTTTATTTGGAAGGGAAAGTTTAGTCTGCAGGTTACTGGAGCCTCTCAGTGGCAAATGTATGTAATTCCAATTCAGCTTTTCTGCAGGGTTATCTTTGGAGGTGTCCAAGTTCCTAGTTTTTGAATGGTTAGAAAATGAAAGAAAGGAAGGAGGAAAAGAATGAAGGAAGAGAAAGAGTGAACGAGGGAGGGAGAGAAGAAGGGAGAGAAGGAGGGAGGGAGAGAAGGAGTGAGGGAGAGAAGGAGTGAGGGAGAGAAGGAGGGAGGGAGAGAAGGAGGGAGATACAGAACAGAAAAAAGAGACAGGGCAGGGAAAGGGGGGAAAGGATGCTCTGAAGATACGCAATATCCACATCCAAGCGGAAACCTTTCCATGTTGGCTTCAACCTCTTACACATATTAAATTCCATATGTAGTCCTTGTTTGGTAAAGATAATAGTTCACAGCTTCAAATTCTACAGGTCAACTTTAAACCTGAATGAAAACATGCACAATAAGAATATTGTTGAAAATTTCAGGTTCCCCAACCCTGGAAGTGGTGAGTATCCAAGACAGTCATTTCTTATCAGAAGTTTAAAAAGCAAAAATAAAACAAAACTTTCTTCTCAGTTCTAGAACATTCTATAACTACTTGGCCTGGCCATGCTCTACATAGACATTAACACCATTCCCTAAACCTGCATCTCACAGGACAATTTCTCTGACATCATGGAAGCACACAGAGTCACCCACTGCTACACCAGGTAGTGGCCGTCACCTATCAGAGGGTTTCAGGCAAGTAAGGCTGACTAAACAATATTCACCTTCCAAAAACAAGGTGCCTGACAAAAACAAGGTGCATCTCAGGCTAGCATACACACTGGGTGTCATTTCTACATAAACGATTTCATTGCATTCCTGTCTCTTCTGCAGGGCACCTTTGTCCTTATACTTGACTGGAAAGTAGTTTTTCTTTTTTTTAATATTTATTTATTTATTATGTATACAGTGCTCTGCCTGCATGTACACCTTCAGGTCAGAAGAGAGCACCAGATCTCATTTTAGATGGTTATGAACGACCATGTGGTGGCTGGGAATTGAACTCAGGACCTCTGGAAGAGCAGTCAGTGCTCTTAACCACTGAGCCATCTCTGAAGCCCGTGGAAAGTAGTTTTCAAGAGCTGCTGTCCTCACCTCACCCCACAGTTATTTTGTTCTACTGACACAGTGAACATCCCCACCCAGTAACCAGGCCACAAACACTATCATCACTCTCTGAGCCTTGTCACTAACATATCGGATGATGTTTTAAAATTCAGCTCCACCTCAGTGGCCTTCTGTGACGAAATACTGTACAATACGTTCACTTCCATCTTCCTCAGCCATGTACTACTTCAGCCCATTCTCAGAACCTTCTTTATACAAAAGTTTTCTTTTATTTCTTTCAATGGTTGTATTATCACCATATGTCATTAACATGATTGTTCCATCATGTATGCAATAGTCCTTTAAAATAAAAGCATATTTACTATTTAGAACCTTTGGTGGGTCTACACACCTATGTCATAGTCATCCTTTTATGTATTAGGGTTCATCTTTACAGGTATGTCTCAGGAGTACCCAGCTTAAGCCAATTTGTACTCAGGAGGCAAACACAGTACCCACTAAACTGATAGCTCGGTAATAGGAATGCAATTCAAATCTGAAAAAGCATAGGCCCCAAGACTGCAGAGGTCAGAGTGCCTATTCCAGTGATCACATCTGTGTAACCCTGGGGAAGATACTCACACCCACTGGGTCTTGATGCCTTGCCATGTAAATTAGACAAATGCCTTTAGGGCTCCTGGGAAGAATCCATAAAATACTATGTGGGTAGTCTCTAACCCAGACCCTAAAGCAGGGAGAACTCCACTGATGGCAGTTATTATTCACCATGAGTTAGCAGAATTAACAATTTTCTCAGTCACTCTCCTCTGCTTCTACATCATAGTACACTCTCTTCCTGTGCTGGAATCTGTCTTTTCTCCTTTCTGTTCTTGTCTCCACCTCCTTTGCCCATCTATGGGTTGCTGCTGAGTCACCTTCACTCTTCCCTGTCTGTGGATTTCAATTCATGTTGCTGTTATCATGCCACTGCCCACCTCCTTGCTTCCACTTCTGTTTTCCTGCTGCTGGCTTCTCTTCCTCAGCCAATTGGCTGATCTTAAAGTCTCCAGGGGAACGAGCCTTGTCCTCTTTGTTCCTTTCTGTGTCTGAAGCCTTGGGTTGGCATATTGTGAGCTTTTACTAAGTGGCAAATCAATATATTAGTAGTAAATGAGTGAGTGAATGAACAAATGACAACCATGGGACAACTTTCTAAAGAATATAAGCCAAACTCCAAGAAGAGTGAGATACAGTTACATTTATTACTCGGCATGTTTTTATTTGCCTTTAAGTTTCTTTAAAAAATGGAATGGAGCCTGTTCTCAGAAGCTCTTAGGCTTTGCTCCCTCAACCCAAAGATGCTTCATAGAATTTTTCCTCAATTCCTTTCTCCAATGTATAACTATAAAGTCTTGTTTGACTATCTTTTCACTCTCAAATAAATTACTTAGTAGTCACAGAGATACTAAGGAAACGACCCTGCATTAATAATTTACTAGTAGCAAACTGTAGTTTTGCCCTGAACAGTAGGAGGGTAAGAGCATTGCTTATATTTGTCTTTTGTTCTGTTTCATTTCTTTTATTGAAAATAGATTTTTTTCAGATAGTATATCTCTCTCCTCCCCTTAGCTTTTGCCCACTTTTCCTCCCATCTGAATCCATACCCTTTTTGCCTTTCATTAGAAAAACAATAGACTTCTTATGGATAATAATAAAATAAAAAAAATACGATAGAACAAAAACACATTGGAATAGGAAAAAACAAACAAATAAAGGAAAAGAACCCTAGAAAAGGCACAAGAAACATATAGATTCAGAGACCCTCTTGTTTGCACACTCAGAAATCACATAAAACACTAAACTTGGAATATATATAATTTAATTTTATATAAATTAAATAAAACAGAAATAAGATCAATTTTATTGAGACAGGGTTTCCTTTGTAGTCCTGGCTGTTCTGGACTCGCTTTGTAGACCAATCTGGCCTCAAACTCACAGAGATCTGCCTGTCTCTGCCTGGGATTAAAGGTGTACACCACCATGCCCAGCCCAATACCATATTTTTTGAACTATAAGACATGCCTGACCATAAGACACACCCAGTTTTAGAGCAGTAAAACAAGAAAGACAGTAAAAACAGCAATCGGACCATAAGGCTCACTCTAATTTCTCCCCAACTTTTGGGAGGGAAAAAAGTGTGTCTTATGGTCTGAAAAATAAGGTAATTATTTCTAAAAGTCCTCCGGTCCCCACTCTCCCTCCATCAGGATGTAATCAGAATAAATTATAATAAAAATGATACAAAAACTAAATAAGTAAAAATAAGAGGGGGTAAAATCCTCCTTTGCCCACTTGCTGCTTACCAGCTTGGCCCATCTGGGACGAAGAGAGAAAACAAGCAGAGCTGAGTGGGGTGTGGACCACAAACCTCATTAGCTGCCATCTGGAGAAGGCCTGGGGGACACTGGAGAAGCTTTGGGCCTGGATCTCTCTCTGCCCATTGCTTACCAGACTGCCCATCTGGGTCAAAGAAAGTGATCCAGCAGAGGTGAGTCTGGTGCTGGCCCCAACCCACATAATTCACCAAACCAAGGAGGCCTGAGGGGTACCCGAGCAGCTTTTATCTTGAAGCTCTCTCAGCCTGCTCCTCTCTTGCCTGACCCAACTGGGACACAGACAGGGAATCCAGCAAAGCTGAGCTGGGTGCAGGTTCCAACATCGATTGTTTACTATCCTAGGGGAGTCTCTGGGGTCCCTAGGAAACAGCCTTCAGCTAGGAGCGCTCTTTGCCTGCTCCCAACCTGCGTGGTGCACGTGGGAGGCAGACAGCTGGTAAACACCTTCAGCAACGTGTCTGGATAAAAAATTAATTCAAGAAAAGCAGTATCCTTCCTGTATATAATTAATAGATGGACTGAGTAAGAAATTAGGGAAACAATATTCTTCAAAATAGCCAAAAAGAATATAAAATATCTTGGTGTAACTCTAACCAAGCCACTGTTTGATATTTTCTTCTAAAACAATGAATTCACATTATTTGCTGAAAGTATTAGGAGGTTACTCAATGCTACCCTTTTGTAATCCTCAAAAAGAGAGAAAGTAGAACATGGATATCAAATGACTTGGAAGAGAGGAAGGAGAGGGGTGTCGTCAGGTTGTAAAGTGAATAAAAATAATTTTCAATATTCTATTAAAAACAAAAGAGTACAAAGAATAATGCAATATTAAATTCTAAGACCAAATTTTCATATTTTCAATTAGAGCAGGGCTGTCTCTGACTGTTGCCTGCCTTTGGGTGCTGTTTGAATAGTTGTGCTGCCTTGTCTGGCTTCGGTGGAAAGAATGTGCATTGTCCTGTTGCAGTTTGATATACCATGGTGGGATGGTACCCATGAGGGGCCTCTCCTTCTCTGAGGATAAAGGCATTTAGGAATGAGGGAGGGGGTTGAGGGTGGGAATTCAAGGAGAGGAAGGAGGAGGCTGTGATCAGTCTGTAAAGTGAATTAAAATGTGATTTTAAAAAACAGTCTCATTTGTCCACAAGCCAAATGCAAAAGGGTAAAACTTCACAATGTGAGTTGTAAGAGTAAAATCAACAAATCGATTCATACCTACCTTTAAAAGAGGAATTATGTGACAGAAAGGCGTCTTTTGAAACTGAATTGCTATAAAATTTAACCTAGAAAAAGCATGGAGAAGTTGCACTGGGGGGGGTGTGGGGGGGAGAAAAAGAACAGACAAGATACAGAGAGTGAAGCAAAAGGAGAGAAGCATGGTGTGAGGGGGTGGTGTTAGAATTCTCGTGAAAGCTATAAACAGAATAAGACAATGGATATGGAACAGTTGTGCTTGACAGGATTCCACAAGGGAAAGAAGAGCTTTAAAGAGCCATATGGTTGGTTTGGTCCCAACACTCTTTGAAAGGACACTTTGAATGCTCTACTTAAAAATCACTTCACAGTGATATTCAAACACTTTTTTTTTAACAGAAGAGTTGGGGTGAGTTTTGGTTTTTTTCCTTCCCTCCACTTATTACACCAATATCTTTGCTACCAGGCCTGTGATATTCAGACCTCTAGATTTTGCTGAGAAAGCTTTCAGAAAATTGCAAGTCCAGAGACAGATTTGAGAAGCCTATGGCATTAAACTCACATTTTTCAGAATCCACATATATTACTACACCTGAGGAAGGGATTATAACCTTGAAAAGAAAGTTCTGAAAATGTGTCTACGTATGACCTCCAATTCCAGTGAACCTCTTGTAACTCTGTCCTTTTTTTCCACTCTTGTTCTGTGAAGGGACTTCACAAGACATCTCTGAACAAATGGCTAAGTTTACATCTCCCAGTTCACAGGAATAATTCAGAGTCAGTCCTGACTTTCTTGCTCATATTCCTCACCCTACCTGGTATGGTATCTCTGGTTTAAGAGTACATCTAGGGATGGACAGTCTCACACTCCCCATGTAGATTTCTTTTCATCCCCTGCTTGCATGGATGCCTAAGCTCCCAGCTTCTATTTTGACTCTGACATTCCATTCTCAGAATACCAGGCTGAGCAATCTTTACAGCAATAACATGATTCCACCCCTCTATCTAGAACCATCTAGTGATTCTCCATTTCAGCAGAGGAAAAAGTCAGAATATTTTCAGGATCCTCAAATGCTGAAGTAGACAGTGTGATGAACTGCCCAGATAAATTCAGAATGATTTTATCACCATGCAGCTGTGAATGCTACATGCAAACAACATACAACCATCGCCATCTTCAGCTATTATTCCCAGATGGGTATATGAATGTATGGAGACCCAAATGCCTTACTCCAATCAGAACCACCATGAAACAGGCCATTTAAATTATAAAATTGAGTGGGTCAGTTAAACTGTTCCCATACTGTAGCTCCACCTTTGCTTCTGGCCTTCATTCCTTTATTTCTCCATAATAGCAGCCTATCCAATGACCACCCAGTCTAAGCAATGTCTGCACAATCTATCCAATGGATGTACTGACTAACCAATGACCTAATACCACCATCTCTCCCAGAACCTGTATCTGAATATCTTAGCCCATAGCACAGAACCTCCATGATCCACTTCCCCAGTGCCTCCAGGCATCTGGGCAGTTCATCACTATGTCTGCCTCAAACCTCACCAATCTTTCTGCCTGCCCCTCTGGCACACACCTGTGCTGTTTCATCAAGTGGATTGGCATAATTGAAAGTTTGTGTTATGATGAAATTTGAGACAGATTTGGTAACAAGTTATCCTAGTGCTACAGATGCTTCTATTTTATGTGTGTAAAAATCCTTGCCTACAATAAGTCAAGTTTAGAGACTTATCTTTTATTTTCACAGGGGTGTGTGTCTGTGTGTATGTATGTGTGTGGTTTTTTTTTTCCTTAAAATAATTATCTACTAGAAACTACCTGGTACTCCCATGTTCATTCACAGACATTATGTACTATGTGGTCCTTTGATTTTTCTTCGTAACTCTGTAGTAATATTCAGGCTAGGGAAACTAGAAATTTCCTTCAGGTCAAAAAGTTATTCAAACCTATGTATAAATTTATTTGTTTTTCTCCAGCCTAAATATCATGTCCCAGACGATGATAGTAGTTTCTCTGCAGAGATGTTCAATGGTAATGAGGAGCTCCTCCAGAAATGGATGTGCATAAACATCTACTACCGAAATGCAGTAGAAATTATTGGAAGATCTGAGGAAGTTTCCATTCAATGTTACTCCCCAGTATAGTCTTTAACATGAGACAAATTCTTGTATTTCATTTTGGTGTTTCTGGAAATAATATATTGCAGGATTCTAAGTAATTGGGTATGTCTGCTACAGTCACACAAGCACTTGTGAACAAAAGTTGGTAGGAAAGACGATGCTTGTTAATAATGCCAGGCAGGTTTCAACCAACACCTGAGATTATTCTGAGATTATTCACAACTAATAGTCCCAAAGAAAGTACTAGCCAACACATACATAATCACAGTGATTTAAAGACTGGAGGCTAAAATATTTCCTTGCCCATCTTTAAAACAAAAGAAAATGAAAAAAAAAAAGAAGGAAGGATGGAAGAAAGGAAGGAAAGAAGGAAAAGAAAATCTCGTGATACTTCTGTACCCTTCTGATCACCCTGAGGTTTTTGTTGGTTTGTTTGTTTAGTTCATCATTGTTGTTCTCCATTTATCTACGTAAAAGCTAGTAGAAACGGAATTAAAAGAAAGAGGACTGTCGGGGAGCACGATCGAGCCACAGGGGCCCTGTGAGCAGCCTCGGTGGCCTACAAAGTACTTGAGATTCCACGAGTTTTTGCTGAACTTGAAAAAGAAACACCTGGATGGTGGATTAACAATAACACTGACCTGTGGGAAGCTTCCTATCTGAGAATATTGCATTTTCACCCTCATCCAGCAGTTCTGCTGCTCACTAAAATGCAGATGAATGAAATGCCCATATGGGAAGACACCTGGCTAGGGTTCCAGAGCTGATGCAGGCCATGTTAAAGTCTCACAAGTTAAAAAAAAGTTATCCTGAGCTAGGCATGTGTCTTAGTTATTGTTCTATTGCTGTGAAGAGACACCATGATGAATACAACTTAAAAAGAAAATATTTATTTGAAGGCTTGCTTGTAGTTTCAGAGGATGGTCTTGCACATGGTTTTACATCACCTATGAAAAAAGCCCTGTCTTGTACATGTACCAGATCCTAGATAATTACAAAAAAGGCAGCCTCCACATCCAAACTGCTGGGTGTTTTACTTCTGGCATTTTTTCAGACAATTTTGTCTTTTCCTTGGTAAACTCCTTCATATCAGCCATAATCTCATGGTTTATATTAGGAGGCAGGCTACTGAAGTCCTCAGATTCAATATCTGTTATATAAAGATTATGAAAAAATTCTTTCTGTATTTTTAATGTTTTTTACTTCCTCAGATAAGGAGGTGAGATGAGAGCTGTTCCTTAGCCTTCTTAGATATTTATGAGCTATTGCTGGCTAGTTCAACTCAGCTGTTCTGGCCTATACTGCTTTCCAAGCTGACTTATTCAAACTGGCTTCTCTTGGCTTCTGATTGGGTTGTTCTTCCTGGCCTCAAACTAATTCTGGCAACATCTTCTAACCTTCTGGCTCCTTCTCTTCACCTGTGTCTAGCTTGTTCTCTCTACAATCTGTCTCTGTAAAACTTTCCCAGTAAGAAATTCTTGGTAAAAACCTTCTCTCTCACTGCACAACTCTTTAATAGCCTTTTCTCTTCTCTTCTCATGAGAGTTGGGCATATCCTATCTCTGATTCATTCTTTCAAATCTTTCTTTGATTCATCACTTTATCTGCCCTTCAATTAGGCATCACTTTCAAACATGACTATTTCCTTCTATAAACTAGCTTCCCCTTCATTGTTTGGGATTAAAGAAAGATGTGTCTGCATTCCATCTGGATCACATAGACCTAGAAGGTCTTTTCATGTGATCCCTTGCCAGAGTAGCTATGTTGCTGGCTCTCTACAGTTGCTTGCTCTATAGTAGGGAGCAAAATGTTAACAGTATTAAACATATTTACCCACTTTAGGCCTATTCACTGTTACAAACATTCATTGTCTTTATATCATAAACAAAGTTCTATAAAGTCTCAGTGAACAGAAAAATGAGGAAAAATCCCTTCATTTTTTCACTCATTTCAAAGCAAACTACTTACCAGACACTTATATACCACCCAGGCCCTACTTAATACTCTGTGGTACTGTGATGATTATGTTTTAATGCCCTACTCTTAGGAGTATAGCAAGGCATATAAACAAGTAAATAAATAAGCAAGATATCTATTAGAACATCCAAGAGGTAATGAGGTATAGAAAAAGGGGAAAAATCATAATAGATGGGAAAAACCCTACCATACACATGTCCTGGATAAGGTTTTGAAAAATGCTGAGATCCTGACGGGGGTGAGGATTCTAGGCCAAAGAAGAGCAAGTGTAAAGTTTCTAAAATGAGGACAAGACTCATGGGTATATGAGCAATGTTTATACTAACATTATGTTTTTCAAAATAAAACAATACCTTTAAAATTAATTTGTCTAATTCACACAGCTTATGGACAGTCATGTTCTGACCACAGGGTATGCAGTCTTACCCAATTCACAGCTAATGTAGATTATCTTCCTGGTTTATGGATAATGCAAAGCCTCCAGAAGTTGAAGGAGTCTGAGGTTTTAGCTGAATAGTCTTCTACCAGACTTTTCAAAACAACAAAACAAACATAAATTTGGTAGGCAAAAAATGTTACCTACTACCTTCATAGGCTTGAGAAAAGTGAAAAGAAAATGAACATAAAAGTTAATTACAATATTACTGTCATTACATACATTTTTAAATAATGGCTCTGCTTTTGTATCTAGAGTACTAGAATTAAAATCCTATGCCACTACGGCCCATCTAAATATAATGTAACATTACCCCAAACTGCCCATTGCCTGTTTCTTGCTGGTGACAGTGGTAGAACTGCTTATGCTGACATTCTAATACAGTTTCATCCTGTAGCCAGCTTCTGAGTTCTGAAAGTGTTTTAACAAGGTTAATAGCATTACTAGTAGCTGAAACACACACATGTAAATACTGCTTTAAAAAAAACTTTATATACACCACAAAATTTGAAAATCTAAGGGAAATGGACAATTTTCTTGATCAAGTTCACTTGCCAAAGTTGAGTGAAGAACAGATAAACAATCTAAATAGTCCCATTTCCCTTACAGAAATAGAAGCAATCATTGATAGTCTCCTAAGCAAAAAAAGCCCAGGGCCAGATGGTTTCAGTGCAGAATTCTACCAGACCTTCAATGGCGAGCTAATACTGATACTCTTCAAGCTACTCCAAAAGATAGAAATGGATGGAAAATTACCAAATTCATTCTATGAGGCCATAGTCTCATTGATACCTAAACCTCACAAAGACTCAACAAAGAAAGAGAATTTCAGATCAATTTCTCTTATGAACATTGATGCAAAAATACTAAATAAAATACTTGCAAAACGAATACAAGAACACATCAAAGACATTATTCATCATGACTAAGTAGGCTTCATTCCAGGCATGCAGGGATGGTTTAATATACAGAAATCCATCAATGTAATCCACTATACAAACAAAATGAAAATAAAAAACCCCATGATCATCTCTGTGGATGCAGAGAAAGCATTCGATAAAATCCATCACCCAGTCGTGTTTAAAGTTTTAGAGAGATCGGGGATACAAGGCACTTTCCTCAACATAATAAAGGCTATATACAGCAAGCCAATAGGCAAAATCAAAGTAAATGGTGAGATACTCAAGGAAATTCCTCTAAAATCAGGAACAAGGCAAGGCTGCCCACTCTTTCCATATCTCTTCAATATAGTACTCGAAGTTCTAGCCAGAGCAATAAGACAACAAAAGGAGATCAACGGTATCCAAATGGGAAAGGAGGAAATCAAATTATCCCTATTTGCAGATGATATGATAGTGTACATAAGTGACCCTCAAAATTCCACCAGAGAATTCCTACAGCTGATAAACACCTTCAGCAAATTAGCTGGATACAAAATTAACTAAAAAAAGTCTGTAGCCTTCCTATGCACAAATGACAAGCTTGCAGAGGAAGAAATTAGGAAAACCACACCCTTCACATTAGCCACAAGCAATATAAAATATTTAGGAGTTACTCTAACTAAGCAAGTGAAGGACTTGTTTGAAAAAAATTTCAAAACTCTGAAGAAAGAGATTAAAGACGACCTGAGAAGATGGAATGATCTTCCTTGCTCATGGATCAGGAGAATTAACATAGTAAAAATGGCCATCCTACCAAAAGCAATCTATAGATTCAATGCAATCCCTATCAAAATACCTACACAGTTTTTTAAAGACATTGAAAGTTCAATTCTGAACTTCATATGGAAAAACAAAAAACCCAGAATAGCTAAAACAATCTTGTACAATAAAAGGTTCTCCGGAGGAATCTCCAAACCTGATCTCAAACTGTACTATAAAGCAATAGTAATTAAAAAGCATGGTACTGGCACAGCAACAGGCTGGTTGATCAGTGGAATCGAATCGAAGGCCCAGATATGAATCCACACACATATGGTCACTTGATTTTTGACAAAGAAGCCAAATGCATTCAATGGAAAAAGGATAGCATCTTCAACAAATGGTGCTGGTCTAACTGGAGGTCTATGTGTAAAAAAATGCAACTGGACCCATATTTGTCACCTTGCACAAAACTCAAATCCAAGTGGATTAAAGACCTCAACATAAAACCAGAGACACTAAGTCACTTAGAAGAAAAAGTGGGGAAGAGCCTGGAACATATTGGCACAGGAGACAACTTCCTGAACAGAACACCAACGGCCCAGGCCTTAATGTCAACAATTAATAAATGGGACCTCATAAGGCTGAGAAGCTTCTGTAAGGCAGGAGACACTGTCAAGAGAACAAAGTGACAGCCTACAGACTTGGAAAAGATCTTCACCAACCCTATATCTGACAAAGGTCTAATATCCAAAATATATAAAGAACTCAAGAAGCTAAACACCACCAAACCAAATAACCCAATTGAGAAATGGGGCTTGGAACTAAACGGAGAATTCTCAACAGAGGAATATCAAATGGCTGAGAAACGCTTAAAGAAATGCTCAACCTCCTTAGTCATCAGGGAAATGCAAATCAAAACAACTCTGAGATTCCATCTTACACCCATCAGAATGGCTAAGATCAAAAATTCAAGCGACACCACATGCTGGCAAGGATGTGGGGAGAGAGGAACACTCCTTCATTGCTGGTGGGAATGCAAACTAGTACAGCCACTTTGGAAATCTATCTGGTGCTATCTCAGAAAAATGGGAATAGGGCTTCCTCAAGACCCAGCTATTCCACTCCTTGGAATATACCCAGAAGATGCACTACCACACAACAGGGGCATATGCTCAACCATGTTCATAGCTGCCTTATTCCTAATAGCCAGAACATTGAAACAGCCTATATGTCCCTCAGTAGAAGAATGGATAAAGAAACTGTGGTACATTGACACTATGGAATACTATTCAGCTATTAAAAACAAATTCCCGAAATTTGTGGATAAATGGATTGAGCTAGAAATGATCATAATGAGTGAGTTAACCCAGAAGCAGAAAGACTCAAATGGTATATACTCACTTATATCTGCATACTAGCCCAAGGGGCATGTCCCATGAAAGCCTTCACTCACCAGGAAACTGGGACAGAGGGGAGGACGTCCTATTGGGACTCTAGATGAGAGAAGCATTGGAGAACAGCAAAGTAGAAGGATCCAGAGGGTCCTAGAAACCTACAAGTAGAACATTATGATAGGCAGATTTGGGCCCAGGGGTCCCGCTCAAACTAAGGCACCAGCCAAGGACAATACAGGCAGTAAACTTTAAACCCCTACCCAGATCTAGCCAACATTCTCCACAGTTGAGTGGAGAGTGGGATATGATTTTCTCACGTACTCTGGTGCCTCACATTTGACCATGTCCTCTGGAGGGGGAGACCTGGTGGCACTCAGAGGAAGGACAGCAGGTTACCAAGAAGAGACTTGATACCCTATGAGCATATACAGGGGGAGGTAATCCCCCTCAGGAACAGTCATAGGGGAGGGGAATAAGGGAAAAATGGGAGGGAGGGAAGAATGGGAGGATACAAGGGATGGGATAACCATTGAGATGTAACAAGAATTTTTTAATAAAAAAATAAACAAAAAAATAAATAAAAACTTTGTAATCACCAACTAGAGATAGTAATTGACAATCACACTGATTAAGCCAGTTAAAACTTTGAAGTCCTTTTTATTAAAGGCCAGACCAAGAGCAGGCTTCAGACTCTGAAAAGTCTTTTGGTGCCCAAGTTCATATTTTTAAAGGCAAAACCCACTAAGATACATCAAAATTAGGTGATTGTTAGAGTAACTTTGAAGCATTTATTATTGGCAGAAAATGGTAGTTATTTTAGATATAACTTGTCAATTATTTCGGTTAGTACATTTGTACCATGGCCAACGACATGGAAATCATATACGTGTTGCCAAGGCCGACAGGCATTAAATCGGGTCAAAACAAGATAGTATTATATTACTCATTTTATTTTCATAATTTTTCTACTATGTTCGACATCCAAGCTCACTTTGTTGTTTTTTGAGAAATCAATTCAGATTATATCAACATTCAATTTCCTTTTGTTGAGTTGGGAAGAACTTGGTCCAGATCAGTCCGCCAATCCCATAGGTGGCGCTGAAGCGCTGTCAGATGAGTTACCGAAAGCAGAAGCGTTGCCCCCTTTCCGCCTACCAGCGGTACCGATTTCGTCACCGCGTTCTTGTGCGTGACTGCCGCCCGCGTAAATTTGAAATGGCTGATGAATTGCGTGCGGGTGTAGTTCTGGAGACTGAAGCTATGGTTCCAACGAGGCCTGACTTGACTGCGGAGCAGGAACCGGCGTCCTGGAAGGAAGGTGAGCACTTCCACAGAGACTGATTCCGTGGCTGCCGGCGGGGCCCGGCCAGCCTTAGGACGCGGATACCTGCGTGGGGAGGGCAGCTCTGGGTCTGGACCCATTCTCCCTACTTGGGATCTTTGTATTGAGCCAAGACTGTCTGTTTTAACCGACATCTAAGAGGTCATGCGCTACACTTCTCCTTTTTTAAAAACAAGCTTGAACTCTGATCCTAAATATCTGTCCTTAGCACTAAGGAGAGATAGCTCGCATACAGTCAGAGCTTAGTCGGAATAGAATCCAGAAATAAAAATGACCCAGTTTTTCTAACCCTTAAGTTCTTTATACCTGGTCATAAAGATTCTATTTCCATTTTTATTTTTATTTTTCAAACTATGCCCTTGGATATACTAGGAAAGCATGTTACCTCTAAGCTACATCCCCAGTTCCTCTTGTTTGTTTGTTTATTTTGAGGCAGGGTCTACATAGCCTGGCTGACCCAAAACTCATTATGTAGACCAGGCCAACCTCTAAACTCCATTCCACCTGTCTCTGCTTTCCAAGTACTGTGATTAAAGGCATGTGCCACATGACCTTCCCTGTTAATTTTTTAAAGTTAGTTTATTTTTAACACGTTCACTTATAATGTGTAGTGGAAAGAAATCTGTTGAAGGAAGAAATCACAGGTGGCTTAAATCTGCTACTAACGTGCTTTGTGAACTGTCAGGCGTTGCTTATGTATAGTTTACTCCCTTAGAAAACAACCAGTAGTTCTGTTATAAAAATGCAATGGTATGAAAAAGAGTCAGCCTTAAAGTGGGTGTAAGGAACTCAACTTGTATGCTATTGTAAAAGAAATATTTAAAAGTTGAGTTTACAAGCCGAGCCAGGGGTGATAGTGCATACCTGTGATCCCAGCACCCGAGGGGTAGGAGTGGAAGGGACAGGAATAAGGTGTGTCACTCTTGGCTGTCTAACAAGTTAGTGACCAGCCAGGCTAAACCAACAGTCACAATCAAACTTAGAGAAACCAAGTTGACTTCATGGTTTCCCAAAGGGTGGGGTAACTAGGGACATGTTTGTCAAAGGAGAATGAACAGCATGAAGAGTAGAGTAGATCATGTATTCTCCCCATTTAAAGAAGCTTGTGAGGTAATGGAAAGCTAAGTCTTTTTGTGGTAATAATTTCTTAATGTATAAATGTAAACATCGTGAACATCTCCAGTGGATGAGCTTACTTTTCTACTTTGGTTTCTTTGAAAAAAAATTAATTATTACATCAAAGATAAATACTTTGCAGGTATTTAAATATAAACTGTTATCTCATGTCTATCTTATATGAAAAAATACATGAAAAGTGGTGTCTGCAACAGTTTCTACAGTAGTTACTCAGGCGCTTCTGTAGTAGCAATTGGTTTAGTTCAAATCACTGCTTTGCTTTCAAATAATGCAATGTAGGTGTGTGTACCCTGATGGGCATGTGAGTGAGAACTGCAAAGAATCTGTGTATGCAATGGCATTTTTAGCTTGTACATGTAAGAGCTTATTTAAGGCATGTGTACAAAGGCTGGTTGATTAGAATTTCAGTGATGTGGAAAATTTGGAATGTTGTAGATCTAAAGTCTAAGTACAATTTATATTGGGCTACTTTATGTAATCACTCCTTGCCCACCTCTCCTTTGACTAGCAGGTGCAGCTGAAAAGCATTTTGGAATGCATTAACTTAACCACCAGTGGTTTCTACCAATCAAGGGACTCAAAATGCTGTCAGCATCTGAGATTTATAGCTGAGAGTTCTCTGCTTGCCTATAACTCACCTCTCATGTTTCCACCAATGTATTTGAAGAGTGCCTTGATTTATGACTTACTTTGTTCTGTTACTATAAAACAAGCAAAACAACTTAATGAAACTGCTTCCACATTGGAATATATAATTTGGGGTAACCTAACACTGTGTTCTTGGGTCATGGTCACTGTGCTGGCTAACTTTACACAAGCTAGAGATATCCGAAAAGACTAAACCTCAACTGAGAAAAATGCCTCCATAAGATCCAGCTGTAAGCATTTAATTGTTTTGTTTTGCTTTTCAAGACAGGTTTTCTCTGTGTAGCCTTGGCTGTCATGTACTCACTTTGTAGACCAGGCTGGCCTCAAACTTACAGTGATCTGCCTGCCTCTGCCTCCCGAGAGCTGGGATTAAAGGTGTGCGCCATCGCCCGGCTGTAATCATTTTCTTAAATAGTGATTGATTGGGGCGTGCTCAGCTCCTTGTGGATTGTGCTAGCCTGGATTCTCTAAGAAAAGAAGGTTGAGCAAGCGATGGGGATCAAGCCAGTAAGCAGTACCCCTCCAATGACCTCTGCATTAGCTCCTGCCTTCTGGTCCCAGCCCTGCTTTAGTTACTGCCTGCTGTTAGAGGTTGGTCTGATGTATTTTGATGCTAATTATTACTTGCTGTCTCTGTGCTGCACCTTGTACCCTGCCTAAGAGTCTAGCCTGTTTGACCAATAAAAGACCCTCACACCTGGGCAGGGCAAATGGGAAAGACATAGCTAAGGTTCCTGGTCTTTAGGAGACAGGGAATCTTGGAAGGAGAAGAAAGGAGAAAGAAAGCTGTTCCATGGGTTAGGTGGAGGAGAAGCACATGGCTGGCATGGATGGAGATTTGTCCCAAATGATGATAATTAGCAAGTATTTGGGATTATGGTTGGAAGGTAGCTTGATAGAAATTATTAAAAGCAGATGGCATAAGAAGTAGTTTAGGGGATCAATATGTGCCCTGCCCCAGGTTAACTAAGGCTATTTTAAAATATAACAGGTGTCTGTGTCTTGATTGATTGCTAGCAGGTTAGAAAATACTGCCATAATAATAATTATAGGCTAATAATAAACATTATTAGGCCATACTGATAAGTTAGTCACAGCAGCCTGCTTTTGATTGTGAACTGTTACATGGAACTGTGAGTAAAATAGACCCTTTTCTCCCCAAGTTGCATTTGGTCATGCTGTTTCATCACAGCAATAATCACCCTAACTAAGACAGTCACTCAGTATTTGGCTCCAGAATAAATTATCTTATTCCTTTTTAAGTGATAATTGTGTTGCTGTATTGATAGGACCATTTTTATTTTGTTCTTGGGCTGTCAGGTCACCCTGTTGGAGAATGTCACAGGATAGTGTCATTTTCACATGTGGGAAAATAATACTCCATTTTATCCATGTCTCTCAGGAAACAATGTTTAGCTTCTTCTATGTAAACCTTTAAATCTGCTTTTGGAGTTGAACTCAACATGGCAGACATAATATCTGCATAGTGGAGCTTGCCTTTGAATGAAATTGATCAATTTTACTTGCTGATAGAAATTCAATTCAAATTTTGACTTTATTTTGAAAAGATCTAGTTTGTATGTATACATTATTTTCACATAAACTTTTCCAGTAATTTCATATTTTCATTTTATTTTCACAAGATACAGAGCAGAGACAGGATGTTCTTCCATCTCAAACCAGTCATTATAATGATAATCTAGCAAGTTCTGATAGTCTTTCAACTTGAACTTATTCCCATGACTTTCCTAATTGCAAATTGTCATTTTCTGTGTCTGACAAGTGTCCTGGGCCCCACATCCAGCTAGTCCAGGGACTGTTTGCCCCTCCCCGGGGGGGGGGGGCAACCAATCAGAGCCACAGGTCACCATGACCAGAACATACAAAGAATTCTCTCCTGTGATCTGCCCCGGTCCCCTCACTTAGCCTTGGTCCTCCAACCAATCAGCTTAAAGAGTAACTTTCCTGTAACCCTCTAACCTATCATGTAACAGCAAGGCTTGGAAAGGGCTTGGAACACAACCGCCGCTAACCAGCAGCTTTTTCCTTTAAAAACCCTGTTGCCCTAGCACTAGGGGCTTCCATCTTCCCTTCCCATGAGGGGCCTGGTGGTCCAGGCTCTGAGCTTAACTAATAAACAAGACCCTGTGTGATTTTCATCCTGCTGATTCCTGGTGTTCTTTGTTGGTTTCATAACTTTGGCATTACACCTTGACTGCCTTAATTGGCTATCTAGCCCCTGGGCGGTCAGTGGCAGTTCCCCCAGATGGAGTCTCAGGTCAAGGTAGATGAATGGTGAGCAAATGAGCAAGCTCACCCACCCACCCCCTTTATAAGCTAACCAGCCTTTATATATAAACCCTGGGCAGTAGGGAGGGGTTCTGAGGGTGAATGTGTCTGATTCGTTATGGCTAAATGTGCCTGGATACTTAATCCACATACAGTGGTACAGTGCCACAGTACTTAATTATCCTAGATGTAAAGAAATGGCTTCTAGTTACAATTAAACATCATTTGCAGGAGGCTATCATCTCTGCATAGGAGGGGATACTTCTAGGAATTCCCTCTTGTTGAAGTTCCTTATCAGGAAAGGATCAGACCTTTACTTTTCCTTTAGGGTTATGTGACACTCCTCAGAAAATCTGAGGTTACCAGATCAGGTGGAGTGAGAAGAACCCAGGTAAGAAAAGGGAGTCTACCTTCATAGCCTGAAATAGCTATCTGGAGAAGAATGTCACACCAACTAGTTAATGACACAGAATTCACCAGATTTTCTGTTCTTTAGACGGGCATCATGGCACACTCCTTTTGTCCCAACACTCAGAGAGGCTGAAGCAAGCAAATCACTGTGATTTTGAGGGCTAGCCTTGTCTATAAAGCAAGTCCAGGACAGCCAAGGCTACACAGAGAAACTGTCTCAAAAAAAAAAAAAACAAAAGAAAGGGGAAAAAAAATAATTTTTTTTCTGTTTTTGAATTGATTTAATGAAGTTGTGTTTATCTCATGTGGTTTTAAGTTTTTTTTGTTGTTGTTGTTTTGATTTTTTTCAAACAGTACAAACATTGTAATACCAAGATTTCCCTGTACTGTATATAGGAATTTACTGTTAGTTACAGTGTCTGGAAAACAAATGTTGAAAGCATGGTCGCGATTCAAGAAAAAAAAATGTTTTTGAATAATTCTTCACTGCTTAAAATACACAAATGCTGTGGGTGTTGGTATCAAATTGTTCCAGAATTTCTTTCAGTATCTACTTCTAACGCTCTTCTTTAAGGATTGTATCTACTTGTGAAAATATCACATAACACCAGAAAGTTGCCTTTTTCTTTGAATGGAGCTATGAAATTGATTGCTAACGTGTTAACAAAAATCTGTGATGAGTTGATTAGGTTTCTTTTTCTTTTTATTTTTTCAATATGAAATGTACCTTTGGAAATCTTCAAGCAACAATGTTAGCTTTGAAGTCTTAGGCTCAATAATCATGTGCTTTGAAAAATGTTCTCCACAGAAACTTCAAGCTGCAAATGGAGAACCATTTAAAGTATAAAATCAGGAAAAAGACAAGACCATCTACTCTCTCTACCTACTCAATATAGTACTTGAAGTTTTATCTAGAGCAATAAGATGAAGAGAAGTGGATACGTTTGGAAAGGAGGAAGTCAAAATCTCACTGTTCACAGATGATATGATAGTATACATAAGCAACCCCAAAAATTCTACCATGGAACTCTCTCTAGTAGTTCCTTTTTAAAATATATATTGATGTAATTGTTTTGGAGGAGGAGAAAGCTACCAGATACTTGGTCTATACCCTGCTTCTTACAATAAAAATAAATATCATGGATAGATGGCTAGTGGTTAATAGAGAACACTTCTGTTTTAGTGGCTCACCCATGTTTGAATCTTAGCACCCATGTTAGGCAGTTTACAATTGCCTGTAACTCCAGGTGCAGGGAGTTCCAGTGCCTCTGGCCTCCATCACTCCTGAATACATACCCCCAACACAGAGTTACACACATACAAATAATTAAAGTATTTTAAAAATTATAACTATTAGCTTTGAAAGAGAAATTGTGATGCTCCCAACAACAACATCCCAACAACAAAAACATCTGTGAAACTTTCTAAAAGGTTGTTGTTTGAAGTATAATTTAGATTTAGAAAGTTTTTTAAGCTTTTCATGATATTACTTGTCATGAAAGGTTAAGTGGGGCATTCATCTTTAAATGCTTATTTGTATTTTATTTGGATTATCTAAATAGACTTGTGATTAGGAACACTGTCTAATAACTAGGTAGTTGAGTCTGTTTGTTATGTTGTTTTAGATTTATTCCAGGATGCAGATCCACGCAGTGATCGTGACTATCATGTTAAGTCAGGTGCTACTGCAAACACTTTCGTGCCAGAAGGAAAAAGTCTTTTTCCACAAATTATTCAAACAAATGAACTTTTATTTTATGAGCGATTCAGAGCCTATCAAGATTACATTTTAGGTGAGTAATTTCTTGTCTTTTTATAGTTTTATTTTGCATGTAGGTTGTTCATCATATTGTTGGTTGTTCTGAGAAAGTAGATTCAGATGAATTTGTTAATTTCTTGTTTATACATTTCCAATTCTTATTTAATTGGTAGCTGACTGTAAGGCCTCTGAGGTGAAAGAATTCACAGTCAGCTTCTTGGAAAAGGTCCTTGAACCGTCTGGATGGTGGGCAGTCTGGCACACGAATGTGTTTGAGGTGCTGGTTGAGGTAAGTTGATTCTTTTATGAAATACATTTTGCCAAGCTTTCTTCTGTGTTTATGACTTTGTTCTCCAGGTACTGGATTCATTTCATCTGTGTCTTTTTAATCTTCCTTGAAGTCATTGATTATTTTTAATAGTAAAGTTTTAAACTAATTTTTGAGGTGATATGTGATAATTTCCCTTCTACTTGGCACCCTCATACATGTGTGACACCCTTTGTTCGCATTTGTTGTCCTCCCCACAAACCCCCTCCACATGGTTCCCTCCCTACCTGTTAGTTTCAACTTCTGCTTTTTTATTACATTTTTACTTTACCTCTCTATTTTATACCTTTGCTAAGATCTTTCCCTCCCTTTTAATGATCTTGTTTCTAGTTTTTTAATATGTATTTTTACATTTATTTATTCATTGTGTGTATGTACATGTGTACACGAATGAATGTGGAAATCATAGGACAGCTTGTGGAAGTCAGTTCTCTCCTTCTACCTTGTAAATTTAGGGTATTGAATTCAGGAAGTCAGGCTTGGCAGCAAGCACTGGAGCCTTGCCTATACCAGTGAACTTTTGAAATCTTCATTACCTATTTCAGTTTCTGAATTCAGCATTCTGAATCCTGTTATTTTAGGATACCCAGTTACTTTACTTTACTTTTTCCAATTGTTTGTGTATTTTGTGATGAAATTTACACATCTCTTGGACTTAGATAACTCTTGTGGTTTGACTTGGAGATCTTACGTGGACAGCTTCCTTTTTAAGTTTTAATTTCTAATAACATTCAGTGCAGAGAACACAGTTACAATAGCTTAACACTGAACTGTAGAAGATACAGAAATACACTAATATATCACTAATGGCCATAACTCAGACAATGGGGAAAATCAGGTAAAATATGCTATGAAATTAAAAATTATTTTGGCCAAATGTGTATGTAATGCGTTAATGAGGTTTTAGACAAGAGGTGGGAAAAGGATAAAATAGAAGAGAAGCAGGTTACATACGTGAAATGAGAGGTTAGGGAATGTTACATACGTGAAATGAGAGGTTAGGGAATATTACATACGTGAAATGAGAGGTTAGGGAATGTTACATACGTGAAATGAGAGGTTAGGAAATGTTACATACGTGAAATGAGAGGTTAGGAAATGTTACATACGTGAAATGAGAGGTTAGGGAATGTTACATATGTGAAATGAGAGGTTAGGGAATGTTAAGAGGGGAAAAGAGGAAAGAGCAAGAAATTAGAAAGCACAAAGATGAAAAAAAGAAAAAATTTTCTCAGGAATGAGAAAGTTCAAAATTATCTAGATATATGGAAAGGAATAAATATTGAAATCTATTTTTTAAAACAAAGACAATAAATACTACTAAAGCAATAGGACAGAAGTCAAAAGGTGATAAGGGGAATAGGAAAGGGGAAAAAGATTACCCACTAATAAAGAAAAGTTCACAGGCAGAATTAGGTGAATGTCTGAAGGGGAGTAATAAAACCATTTTTAAAAATACAATGAAATAAAAATACAGCTGATACTGTACTAAAGACAAAAAGCAAAATATAAGGGTAATAATAATGATAATAATAATAATGTTAAAATGTTGGAGCAACTACTTTCTAAGTCCTTGAAAATTGGAAACTCATTTGCACCAAGTGGGAGAGGTAGAAGTCTTGTGTACATTTATCTTTCCTTTGGCTTATGCTGGTGTTGAACCTGTATCTTACAGTATCTGATGTCCACCAGCTCTATCTTCAGCTTAGTAGTTTACCCTTGTGTTACCAGTGGGGCTGTGAAGATTCTGTCAGCCTCTTAATGTTTCCCAGTTTTTACCCATGAGCTGGCTAATGTTTTACTTAGAGTTATCTCTCAAATGCATTAAGAAAGTAAGAAGCAACTGCAACTCAAATTCTTGTATAGGTCTGCCATGTCTATACAATGGAATTCTTTTAAATATTATTCACATTGCTGGAGAGATGAAGCTGTGAGTGTAAAGTAGACTTAGTGGAATATCCAAGTTTTGAAGCTTACAGCAGTGACTGACAGATACATGACTGCGTTTAGGCTTAGGGCAGTGGAACTCTAGGGTTATTCTCAGTTGATGACTTCTGCTCTTGGCATCTGAGGATGGGGCTACTTTTCTCTGTGCACATCACTGTTTGATCAGAGCCTCTTGGTGCCAGTGCTTTTCTGTTTTTTAGCATCTGGCCCTTCTCTCTACAACTGGGACCCAGAACTCTCTATCTTCTGTTGTTGTGGCAGGTCAAATTCAGGCTTCCTTGATTGTGGTTGTTTCTCATATGAGGCCCCAGTTTTAGCCCAGGGTTGGAGTATATGGTCTGGTGCTTTGTGTTTGTTAATTGCTTGCCCCCTGAAATTCTTACTGGAGACTTTCTCATAACCCAAGTATTGCTGTTTATGATACCTGGGCAGGGCCGGAGAAAAGGGGGAAGCAAAAGTTGAGGGGCTTGTGGACAGGAGCATCTTGGGAAGAAGAAAGGACAGGTACAGAAGAAGGTAGCCGGGCGGATATTATGGGTTAGGTAGGATTGGCGTGGGCTGAAGGAGATGGAAAACATTAGCAAGTATTTGGGTTATGAATGAAAGATAGCTCAGTAGGAATTACTCAAAGCCGATAGCATGGGATGGGGGCTGGGAGATATGGAAGGTGTTTAGGGGATTAATATTTGCCCTGCCCCAGGTGAGTCAAGACTGTTTTAAAGCACAACATGTGTCTATTGTCTTTTATTGATTGACTGCAGGTTAGAAAATATCATCGTAATAACTATAGCCTAATAATATTTATTAGGACATAGATTTAAATGAATCACAACAGCTCAGTTTCAAATTAACATATTGCCTCGCCTCTGTCCTACAAGTCATACAGAGAATCGCTGGCTCACCAAAACTCACAAGTGGTTTGGTGGCTTGTAAAGCTGTCGCCTTGTTCTGAAGTAGTACTCTCATTCTCTTTCATTAGCGCCAATCTGGCTTAACTTTCAAAGGCAGCTTCAGTTTCCCCTCCTGCTGCTAAGGAACTTGAATCACATATCTTTTTCTCAGTAGTTCTCAGTTTTCTATGTCACTGCTTTTTCAAATTCTAGTGCTGTTCCTCTTTCTTTTTGAAATATTCTTATTTTTAAAATTCTGAGGCTTTTCCTTCACTGTGTCTCATAGAGAATTGATTTTCTGCCATCTTATCCAGAAGCCCTTCTGTTTATTTTTCTAGATTATACATTGAGGATAAGAGTAATTTCTTGTTTTTGTGTTTGGTTGGTTGGTTTTTTTGTTTTGTTTTGTTGTTGTTTTTGTTTGTTGGTTTAAATTCTTAGAAGGCACTTTGACCCATTTCATATTTTTAAAAACTAGGTGGGCTGGAGAGATGGCTCAGTGGTTAAGAGTGCCACCTGCTCTTCCAGAGGTCCTGAGTTCAATTCCCAGAAACCACATGGTGGCTCACATCCATCTATAATGTAATCTGATACCCTCTTCTGCAGATAAAGCACTCATATGCAATTAAAAAAAAAAAAACTAGGTTATAAACATTTGTGTGTTTCCATTTTGATTTCTGGATATTAAAGTGAATCAAATTATTTTGAATTTCAGGTTACAGATGTGGACTTTTCAGCCTTGAAGGCAGTAGTGAGGCTTACAGAGCCATGTGTCTATGACTCTAAATTGAGCACTTTTACTTTGGCCAATGTGAAGGAGCTTTTGGACCTGAAGGAGTTTCAACTGCCTCTGCAGGAGTTATGGGTGGTGTCTGACGACTCACGTGAATTTCACCAGATGGCACTGGCAATTGAGCATGTCAGGTAGAAAAAGAAGTTGATAAAAGTAACCTTGTGGTCAAAGTTGTAATTTAAGTGAAAACATTCCGGTCTTTTTTTCTGTTCCTTTTTCTTTTCTGTCTTGAGGCTGTAACCTAGGTCTTCATGTTAGGAAATGCTGAGCAACAAATCCATACCCTAGGAAAATCTTTTAAAAATAAAAGCAAAAACTTTTAATATCTTAAATTTTCATCTTGTTATCACTTCAAACCCATAGAAAAGTTGAAAAAAAATAGTACATGTAATTATTTTTATTGCTAAAATTCTTCAAATGTTGACAAAAGATAAAGGATTCTTAATTTGTTTTTTATTAATTTAGAAACTGTCTTAAAAGCTGTAAATGCTAAGGTTTGTGTTTGGTACATTTTGAATGTAATGGATTAGAAAAGAAAGATGAAAGGTAAGAAAATAGGAAAGGTGTCTACTATGAGTTAGACTAGTATGTGTCATTCCAAGCCTGTGTCTCACCAGAGGGGGCATTTCCTGTCATTTCAAGACTATGTGTAACCAGGGGAGGCATTTCCTGCCCTGTTCTGTAGGTTCTTAGAGGGTGTGTTCATGTGTCTTTTGTGAGTGTTGGTGGACGTTATCCTTTAAATGAGATAATGCATTTTTAGTAACTGGATTAATAAATATACTTTTTTAAGATTTATATTTTTAATTTTTATTATTATTTTTTTTATTAATTTATATTATATCTCTATTGTTATCCCATCCCTTGTATCCTCCCATTCCTCCTCCCTCCCGCTTTTACTCTATTCCCCTCCCCTATGACTGTGACTGAGGAGGACCTCCTCACCCTGTATATGATCATAGGGTATCAGGTCTGTTCTTGGTAACCTGCTATTCTTTCCCTGAGTGCCACCGGGCCTCCCCATCAAGGGGATGTGGTCAAATACAGAGCACCAGGGTTCATTTGTAAGTCAGTCCCCACTCTTTACTCAACTGTGGAGAATGTCCTATCCCTTGGCTAGTTCTGGGTAAGGGTTCGATGTTTACTGCATGTATTATCCTTGGTTGGTGCCATAGTTTGAGCAGAACCACTAGGCCCGTATCTGCCGGTCATAATGTTCTTGTAGGTTTCTAGGATCCTCTGGATCCTTCTATTTCCCATTATAGATTTATTTATTATTTATACTGTATTCCACTTGCATGTGTGTCTGCACTCCAGAAGAGGGCACCAGATCTCATTATAAATGGTTATGAGCCACCATGTGGCTGAACAGCCAGTGCTCTTAACTCTGAGCCATCATTCCAGCCCACTTTATTCTTAAAAATATGTTTTATTTTATGTGTATTATTATTTTGCCTACATACATAAATGTCCACCAAATGTGTGCCTGGTGACGATGGAGGCATTAGATCCTCTGGAACTAGAGTATAGGTCATGTGAGTCATCATGTGGGTGCTGCGAGTTGAAACATGGGTCCTCTGTAAGAGAGGTCAATGTTCTTAACTGATGAACCATCTCTTAATAAGTATGCTTTTTTAATTCCTTGAGATGAATTTACTAAAGAAATTTTTCTTTTAGCTGCTTAAAATGGATATATTTCATGAATTTATTTAAATGGACATTAAAATCTGAATCTGATTTGCTGAGTAAAAGAAGAATTTGTATTATTACTTAATAATAAAGACATTTTGTGTTCAAGTTATATACAATCTCTGTAGTCAAACTTGCTAGTAGATTTGTTCTTTGTTTTGTATTTGCCTCTTTAAGGTGGAAGATAAAAGTTGAAGCTCTTCTGTTTCATTATAATGGGTACTGATACATGCATTCTTTACTTGTTAGCCCTGTTTTTCTAAACAAATTGTCTTTTACAAATAAAATTCCAAAAAACATATTTGAGAAGATAGATGTGTATTCTTCTAGGAACTGGAAGATTAGGTAATACAATGTCAACAATATTGTTTGGTGTTTTGTAATCTAAAAGACACTTTGTACTTTAGTGTCTTAAGCTGAGTCTTCTGTAACACTTAGACTTACTATGCCCAGATTGTCCTTTGGAATTTAATTTTATTTCTAAGCCTAATGATTACTCAATATTAAAACAAAATAAAATAAGACACCCCCAAAAAAGTGATTAGCACCCAGATTTATATATACATGATTAGAAATGACAATGAGTGCTAAGTTATAATTAAAATTATTGAGATTGCTATCCTATGGTTGTTTCTTGGAGGCGTGACATATGAATTTAAGTCTAGAAGGTTAGCTAGTCAAGGAGGGCAGGTGCAGGATGTCAGTGAGATTAAGATATTGAAAGGCTAGCACAAGCAACAGAGTCCAGGAGATGGCAGACCTGATATTTTGGTCGGTCAGAAGGTGCAGTGTTCTGTCAGCCAATTAATCAGTTCTATAAAATAACAGTAGAAAAGGACAGAAGAGTTTTCATTTTTTGGAAAATATGATCAGCTTTGTGTTTTAAGTTCATTTAGGCTTCTTATTGTAAAACAGAAGGAGGGAAATGGAATAGGTAGGTCAGTTAAAAAGGTGTGTACAGGGCTGCAGAGATGGCTCAGAGGCTAAGAGCACTGGCTCCTCTTCCAAAGGTCCTGAGTTCAATTCCCACCAACCACATGGTAGCTCATAACCATCTATAATGAGATTTGGTGCCCTCTTCTGGCCTGCAGGCATACAAGCAAGCAGAACATTATATGCATAATAAATAAATAAATCTTCAAATCTTCAAAAGAAAAAAAAAGGTGTGTACAGAGGAGCCAAACATAAATGCTTACACTAGATACTGATAGGACAGGACAGAAACTGAGAATAGAGCAGCTGGGACTTGAGCATCTATGAAGGGTGAAGTATATGAGGCTTATTCTAGGTTTCTGCTTTGAAAGAGTAACTCTGGGGGAGATGCATAATGAATGATCATAAGTATATGGTTCTGTATTGGTATAAATAATAGTTTGAGCTAGATATGAAATTTAAATATATTTACCAGGTGGAGAAAGTGGGAGGCACTTGACCAACATGCTACAAGGAAATCTGAAAGAGTATGAAGTGGGGAGTTTACATGTCAGGGTTCTGAAGCAGAAGTGCTTTAAAGATGCATGGTGAAAATGAATGTTCCTGAGATCTGTTTTGAAATCATCTAGTGCCAAGATGTATGGGATAGAAGAGCAGTGAGTGAGTTTGGTAGAGACGGAAAAAGATTACCTTTTTGAAGCTGCCATTTTTAAAACTACAATTCATAATATTATTCTGTGTTTTCTATTGCTATGTACATTTGTATTTTTCCATAGTACGTTAAAACATCAGGGAAGTTTCAAAGAAAATATGCTTGTTGTCCTCCCCTGAAATACTGATTTATTGATTTAGATTAAGGTTTTTGTTGTGGTTGTTTGTTTGAGATGCACTCACTATGTAACCCTGAAAATGATCTGGAACTCAGTGAAGAGACCAGGCTGGCTTCAAACACACAGATCTACTTGCTTCTGCCTCCAAAGTACTGAGTTAAAGGTATGCACTACCACCCAGCTAGAAAATACAATAAGTATACTGGGGTACCCTGATATGTAGCCATGGTTGCTAGCTATGCTTTGTATTAAGTTGCTGCATCATCTGTTTTATTGCTTTAATAAAAGCAATAAATTTATCACTAAGTCCTAGATTTATATCTTTGTTTTTGTTTTTGTTTTTCGAGACAGAGTCTCTCTATGTAGCTCTGGAAGTGGAGAAAAGCTCTATTGATCTGCCCATTGGACATCACAGATCATATCAGCATCTCACCTGCAATATTTAAATCTCAACTTTTATTTAAACCCTAATTTCTTTCTCTACTACCTAAATAAGTTACACTGCCATCTGTCAAGGTCCTGGCGGTTAGTAGGTAGTTGTGATACAATGGAAGTTTGCCAGGGCTAGTGACACACCTAAAATCCCTGCATTCCCGAGGCAGGGGGATTAAGGGCTCAAAGCCAGCCTGGCCTACAGAGCAAAATTTTCTCTCAAAAAAACTAGCCCCACTTAAGAAAACAAAACAGAAAACCCAAAAAGTGCATCACTCTAACAACAGAAGTACAGCATTGCAGAGAAACAACTTGAAGCCTTATTTTATATCACTCATGGGTATCAACTGCAGCAAATACCCATTGATATATCTTATAAAATAATGTGTACTTGATGTGTTGGTAGGTAGGAAATTTAAGCCATTAAGACATAAAAACTGTTATGACATAGAAAACTAAGGTTTTATATCCTAGTATGACATAATACCAAAACAAAAGCAACTTAGTGGAAAAGGGTTTCTTCTCGTTTCCTTCTCCAGCGGGTGCACAGACCATCGTAGTAAGGAAGGTAGCAGCAACATAATGAAGCTGCCCCAACCTTTGCACAGGTAGTATGGAAGCAGAGGGATGGCAAGCGCAGCTGTGTTCAAGCCTTGTGCTCAGTATACCTTTCAGCAGGACTCCATCTCCTAAACATTTCCTCATCTTTCCAAACATTGGCACCGGCTAGGGATTGAGTGTTTATGCACGCGAGCCTGGGGTGGACTTCTCATACTCAGGCCACAGCATCCATCTGCTGAGCCAACTGCTGAGTTGTACTGATATTAAGCTTCTCTTCAGGTTTTTCTACAAACACATTTGGAGGAGTTGGGATGAAGAAGAGGAAGATGAATATGACTATTTCGTCAGATGTGTTGAACCTCGACTGAGATTGTAAGTATTATTGATGTGACACACACACACGTACACACACAGGAGCTTCATGGGCCAGGAATAGATTGGTATAAAAATAATGCAATATGACAAGTTAATAAATAAATTTTGTGAAAGAAAAGAGATACCTGCATTTTGTGTATGTATGTGTATACACTTGTATTCTGTTTTGTTTTGAGATAGAAGTCTCTATAGCCCAACCTGGCTTTGAAGTTATGATTGTCCTGCCTCAGTCTCTCTAGTATTGTGATAATAGACCTGTGCCACCATGCCTGCCTATGATTATAAACTAAATTTAAAAGAACTTTAAGAATATCTAGGTTAAAAGCCTGTAAATCAGAAGTGTTGGGCACTAGACCAATCCAAAGCTTCCTCAGAGGCCTCAAAGAAAAAAAGGGGAGTGGGGGAAGGATGACAGGGAACTCTAGTTCTGTGTATTGTTGGCTCTGTTGCTTATCAATTAAACTTTATTATACAACCCAACTAGCTTACACAAGAGGGAAAAAAGGTTAAAGGGAAAAAAAGAGTGAACCTTCCAGTATCCATTCCACGGGATGGGTCCCTAGGTGTCTCTGGCCTGCAGGCTGGTCCAGCCTGTTCACTGATCCTCCCGATCCATGTGTGCTCCAGCCCAGTCTGAACCTGCTGCCCCTCTCCGCCTGCCTGTCTCACGTGCAGTGCGAAGGATGTTCTTATCCCATTGAGGATCGATTAGAAAAACAATAGTCCAGGTGGAGTCCCCAGGTCTGCTTCCTGAATTCCAGGCCCAGGATGGCTCCAACCAGTCTATCTTAAGGTTAATCTAAGGAAGTATCCATGGTGTGTCCAAGGGTAAAGCCCGCCAAGATTGCTTTCACCTGTGACAAAGCTTACAGTCCTTCCCACAGTGTGTTTGCTTAGGGGCAGACTTGGCAAGATCCAGTATAGGGCTAGGACCAGAGCCTTGAAGGAGTTAGGTTTTAGCTCTTGGGAACCTCACTTTGCTCTAAAGGCTATGGTTATCAGTCTCAGGGCAGCTGTGTTTGAGGAATAATGTGAGGTTTTTTTTGCCAACATCATCTGATTTAGTTCTCTACTGAAGTTGTCCATTTTCCCTCTGAAAAAGTAGATAAGATGTTCTACTTTTTAATAAACTTGCTTGGAATAAGTCATCAGTTTATGGAACACCTCCTGGTCCCCACAATCTGTCTTCTGTGTTTCTCGTTTCACACCCTCCCCCCTCGATACCTAACTATTTGGGAACCTTCTTCCTGCATATTTATTCATTGAATAATATTCAACTAAGCTAGTACTTAAGAGTCCTGGATATTGTTAAGAGATTGTATTTGTTCTCTTTGTTCTGAGTGGTTTTAAGCAGCAATGATTGATTTTTATAGATGTGAGATTTAATTTTAGGTGACTATCGTGTGTTTCTGGCACATTTGCTCTTTACTTTGGAGAAAAACATTGTGTTCCGATTTGATAGTATGGCATGTGTTAACAAGGATTAGTTAAAATGGTATCTTACATTTCACTGGAAAACGGAAGAACCTACTGGAAATTATTTTTTGTTATGAAGAAGAAAATCTGGGAAAAGTGTACTGATAGAAATGTTGGCAGATGGGAAATATTCCCTGTGCTGATAGAAGGTCTGTCAACAGGCAACATTTAAAAGGAATCAAACCATATATTCTTTCTTTTATATTGTGTGTGTGTTTTTCTTTCTAATTCAAAATAAACTTTACGAAAATGTAGAGACGTGAAGTGTTAATGTTGAGGTACTAGTAAATATCAATATAATTTTAAAAAATAAGCTAATTAACGTAGCTACAGAAATGCTGAGAGTATTTTGAGCCTGTCTTCACAGCTTGGTTGAACTGATATATCAGTCATTGATGATCTTTAGTCTCTTGTTTGCAAAGTGGATTTGCAGATTTTAACTAAAGAACACCAAATCCACACTTTTCCAGTGCCCTAATATTGAAAAAAATGAGATTTATTTTTTTTATGTTATTTGAGTATTCACTACAATTTGATATGTTTGCTTAGGATATGGTTTTCTTCTCCCATCTTATGTATAGCATTACTAGTTGAACAACAAAACTCTTCTCCAAACAAAATATAGTTCTCAACATTTGGTATATATTAGTTTCTGTGTTGTAGAGACCAATGTAATTAGTCTGATTGGGAGCCATGGCATTTACATTTTTAGATGCTCCCCAGGTGAGTATAATATTAAGTCATGGTTAAAAAGCTCTGGTCTGAGGCATAGACCAGATTTAGTGTATTTCTAACTGTGAAATGAAAAGTTTATTTAGGAATTATTTATAATAACAATAATATTGTACTTAAGTTTATATTTATTTTTCTTTTTCATCACTTTTTACCCATTAATTTGCCATTAGCTATGTCTTTTTACTGCATGCCTTTTTTTTCATCTAACTCTTTCCTTTGTTTAGTTGTGCCAGAGGTCCATTTATCTTCTCAGAGAACCAATTCCTAATTCATTAATTCTTTGTAGCGTTTTCTTTTTTTCTGTTTCATTAATTGCTGCTTTAATTTTTTTCCATGTCTTTTTCTAAATTCTTGAATAATTAAGTAATTATTGGTCATTTTCATTATCTCATAGTTATTAATCAAGTAATCATTAAGACTTGTATCATTCAGTCATCTATTTGTTTTCTTTCTGATTTTTTTAATGTAGGTTCTTGGTCTGTAAACTTCTCTCTTAGAAATGCTCAGAGGTTTTATTGTGTTGTTGTTTTGTTTTTATTTAGTTTCAAGAATATTTCGATTTTTTTTTTTATCAGGTTGTCCTTCAAAAATGAGTTTAACGTCTATGAATTTCTACACTTACTAGAGTTTTATTTGTATCAATTTTAAATTTTTATAATCAGATTATAAGGCTAATGGGATTCTAATTTTTATGTTGTTGTATATGAATTCTTTTATGTCATTTGAATCATAGTAGGTTTTTTGTTTTGCTTTAATCAACTGTAACAAATTTTTTTTTTCTGGTTGTAGTAGCCTGAGTTGGCAGTTGTTGTCTTTTAGAACTTAGAGTATATCGCTCTTGCCTCTTCTTCCAGGGCTTCCATTGAAAAATCAGGTGTTATTCGGGAGGGCTTTCCTTCATATGTGATTTGTATCTTCTTTTGCAGCCTATGGTATTTTGTCTTTGTCCTGTATAGTGTTTGACTATGATATTCCAAGGAGTGTTTTAATTTTCTGGTTTTCAGGTGTGGAAGTTGTTTGTGTTTCCTTTCTATACGTCTTTCTTTAGTTTGGGGAAGTTTTCATCTATAATGTTGAAGATCTGGTCCATGCCATTGCCTTTGGATTCTTCTTCCTTTTCTATGCCTCTAATTTCAAGATTTGATGGTATCTCACATCTGATTGGTTTTTCTAATTTTTTATTAAATAATAATAATTTCTTATCTTTTTTTTCTCTAGAACTTCTGCTATCTCTTATAGTCTTGCTATCTTACCTGCTGCTTGATTTATGTACTTGTAATGCTTTCCTCTGAGTTCTCTAAATGGAATACTGCTGTAGGCTTTGAACTGTTACAAACCTACTTTATTTGGAGTTCTTTAATGCCTATACATCCCTTTCAACCCACCTACCATAGATATGAGAGAAAAAAAGGTTAATGGGAATGGGAGAAGTAGACCATTTAGACATCAGAATTTCAGCAACCCTTTTAAACAGCAAACCAGCAATTCCGCAAAGGTTGAAGCATTCTCTGGTGCATTTCTTTTAAAGGGCATCTTGAATAGAGAGATGAACAGCCAAATGATAGGAAGTGATGCCAAAAACAAAAAACACAGCCTCTAGTTTTGGGCTCATATATATGTGTTTGTCCACTAGAAGAGGCAGTTCTTCTTCTAGTGGACAAACATCACATGTCCTCTCACAACTTTGTTTCCAGTGGAAAAACACCGCACACCTTCACATAATCCTGTTTCACATCCCACACTTGGAATCAAAACAAAAACGTTTACATCACTACATACTGTTTTTCCATTCCATCTTCACTTTGACTTGTATTCTCCTAAATGTTTGTCTCTTTATTGAATTAAGTTTTCAAATTATCTTCATTCACCTGTATATTTGAATATATTTTCTTGTACTCACTCAAGTATTTATTTATTATAATCCTCTTGGAGATCAATGAAGTGTTTGTGTCTCTAAGTTTTGTGATAAAGTTTATAAATGTTCTTTTATGTTCCGTGACCTGAGGTTCATCTTGGGAGTTCTCATTAGAGAACTCTGCAGGGCTAGTGGTTTGATAGGAGATATGCTACTTTAGCTTTTCAGGTTTACATTTTACAGTTTGACCTTGGCATGTTTACTTTTTTCTTTCATTGTGTGTCTGTTGTGCAAATTTGCCCTTCTTTAGATTGGGCCAGTGCAGGAGCTATGCCCCTAGAATAAGGCCAGTGGATGAGTTGTTTAATTAGACGAGGAAAAGATGGCTCCTAAACTACAAGTCTATAAGCTGGTCTAAGAAAGGAAGTTTACAAATGAAGAGGGTTTGTGAGCAAAGATCTTGAATTTGGAGTATGGATTTGCAGATGGCAAAGTGGGGTGTGGTAAAGGCCAGGGAAGAGAAATAAGATTCCTACCCAGGAAAGGTGACTCACTCACAGTCCAATGGATAAAGAATGAGGCTTGTAGGTTAGCAGATGGCAGATAGGGAGGGGAAAGGATAGAAAGGTGGGAAATAGCCATAGAAGACAGAGTGTGCTAAACATAATAAAGTAAGCTGAATCTTTGAGGACTCAGTCAAATTTTAGCGATAGGAAAATATACTAGAAAAGGGAGTGAATTCCAATTTGCTTTTAAACTTTCAGGTATTATGATATACTTGAAGACCGAGTTCCCTCAGGGCTTACTGTTGACTACCACAATCTGTTGTCTCAATGTGAAGAGAGTTACAGGAAATTCTTAAATCTGAGAAGCAGTTTGTCAACTTGTAATTCAGATTCTGAGCAGGAAAATATCTCCATGGTGGAAGGGTTAAATTTGTATTCTGAGATTGAACAGCTGAAACAGAAGCTAAAACTAATTGAGAATCCTTTGTTGAGGTATGTGTACTTTTGTTCTTAATTATTTAGTGTATCATCTTTCTAGTTATCTTAGAACTGATGGGTCTTCTTGGTTTTTTTAAAGATATGTTTTTGGTTATCAGAAGAACTCTAATATCCAAGCAAAGGGTACTCGTCGAAATGGCCAGAAAGTCACCCATGTGGTTTCCTCCACCATGAAGACAGGCCTACTGCGCTCTCTCTTCAGGGACAAGTTTTGTGAGGAGTCTTGCAAAGAAGAAACAGAAATCCAGGTAAAAGAAGTTATTGATCCAAGTGATTACTTCTGATTCTCTCCAAATTTTCATCAATTCTATAAAGTGTTTACTGGAACTTTCTGGAGTTGTTTTTCTGTGAGATCAAAATTGTAAGAGCACTGTACTTCCATGATAGCAATGCACAGGCACATACTAGGTTAAGAGCACTATAAAAAAGATAGATGGAGACTTAAGTTTGGGTTAATTTTCAAGTGAAACATAAAAGCATCAAAGTAATACGTAAGTGGCTTTAGGGGATATACATTTACAATATGTTTTTGTTTTCTAGTTCCATAGTGATCTGTTGTCTGCTATAAATGCCTGTTATGAGGGTGACACTGTCATTATTTGTCCTGGCCATTATATGGTTCATGGCACCTGCTCCATAGCTGACTCCATTCAGTTCGAAGGTGAGTATGGAATATTATAACCAAACTGTCATTCTTAGTAAATAAATAATTAAGGTTCCTTGACACATTAAAGATATTTAAATCATATAAGAAATTGTCCCAGTGTTTGAGCAGTTTGAATCACAGGTGTTTGTATCAGTATGCTGGTAAGATTTTTTTATAGATGCACAGTAAAAAAAAAAAAAAAAAAGACTTAGTAACAAGTATTTAAATATATTTTTTATTTTTTACATACACATTTATATTATGTCACATATATACAATAAACTACCTACAGCAAGAAGAACCATGAAACAACCAGGAATTATATACATGTTACATTTTTAGTGTTTTAGTTATTTGTATTTGGCAGCCTTGAAGAAAACATCTTTCCTATCTTGGTGCATCTAAAATTCTTAATGTAAGTTGTTTTAGAATTATCTTAGAAAGTAGCATGTTTTCTTAGGACATTTATATATATATGCTTAGTTTTGGTTCACCCTCACCATGGCCTCACCTTATTCTCTGTCGCTGTGGGAGCCTTTCATCCCTAGTATTCCCCTTCTACTTTCATAACTCGTGTGCTCTGTCATTCTCACGCCCCTCCCTCTCCCTTGAGGTCTTTACTTATTTCATTGTCCTTTTCTAGTTTCATGACAAATATATACATCTCCTCTCATAAAAATACAAATACATAAAAATTAAAAGTAAAGTACACATATAAGAGAAAGTGAGATGTTTGACTTTCTGAGTCTGGACTATCTCACCTAATATTGTCTACTTCCGTTTACCTGTGAACTGTATAATTTAATCACTTTCTTTAGAACTGAATTGTAGATATGTACCACAGTATGTGTATATGTACAAAATTTCATTATGCATCATCATTATCCATTATGAATGGAACAGAAATAAATCTGGATGAGCAGGTTTATCTTTAGTTTTGAGAGTTTAGAGAGCTCTTTGAGTATACACAGAAATGGTATTGCAGCATTATGTTAGTTCTATTTTTAGTTTCTTGAGGAATTTCCACACCGATTTCTATAGTCCATATTATATTTCCACTAATAATGAATAAGAGTTTCTCCACGTCATCACCCACATTTGTTGTCATTCATTTTCTTCATGATGGCCATTCTGATGATGGTGAGATGAAATCTCATGGTAGCTTTAATTTGTGTTTCACTAAGAATGTTAAAGATGTTAAAGATATTTATTGGCCGTTTGCAGTTCTTTTTTAATACTCTGTATTGGGTTTTTTGTTTTTGTTTTTGTTTTTTTTTTTTTTTTTTTGCTTGTTTTCTTTTAGTATTTTGAGTTCTTTTTATATTCGATATTAACCATCTGGTTGGTGGTTGTTGCAGCAGCAATTGATACAGATGTCACTTAGCAGTCACTATTCTTAGCACTTTGACCAGATAGCCATCCCCCTCTGCAAAAAGTAAAAGCATGTTTAGAAGGTACTGTGAGTGCATGTTCATTTTTGGAGACAGGTAGTTTGTTCTTCCTTTGGGCCATGAGCTCCTCAGCCATAGGTTTTTGACCATGTTTATAGTAGCAGGTATGTCAACTGTCCTGAGGAGCAGGCCCCATATCCATTCACAAAGCAATTAGCTATTTCCAAAATAGTCATGTTACCTTGTATCAGTGAGTATACCTTGTCTGGAAAGTGTGTTATCACATGCATAATGTACACTTTGGTAAGAATGTTGACAAGATTTTCCTTTAGCAGCCCAGATAGCACTTCCTGGTACTGTGGTCCCTAGCCAACAGAGAATGAGTTTCCTGCATAGTTACATATCTCTTTTTTAATGTTCTGGTGGGTGACCAAGAGCAATGACAATAAGATATGTTCTTTTGTTGACTTCTGAAACCTCTCTGATCCATAAGTCATAGGGCAGTATGCCACATCTGGTGTCGGGCTCTTGTTTTTTGGTGGTTTTTGTTTTTGTTTTCCGGGCTCTTGTTTTAAAGCTTTTTTTATGTAAATTCTTGAAGTTATTATTAATTACTATTATTTTACTTTATAAAGTTATAATGTTCTATATAGCTTTTTTATGCTTACTTAGTTTTGTTTCGCTGTCTTCTCAATACCCCTCCATCCCTGCCCAAACCTTTTCATGTCCCTGTGTTTTGCTACATCCTCCCTTAGTGTTTCCTCTGTCCCTGGAATCTTTCTTGCCTCTCTAGAGAATTAAATTTTTATTAAAAAAAAAACAATAATATAAGCCAGCATGGTGGCACACTCCTTTAATCCCAGTACTTTGGGAGGCAGAGGCAAGCGGATCACTGTGAGTTCGATGCCAGCTTGGTCTACAAAGTGAGGCCAGGATAGCCAAGGCTACACAGAGAAACTTTGTCTCGAAAACCAAATAAGTAGGGGCCGGACATGCTGGCATAGTCTTTAATTCCAGAACTCAGGAGGCATAGGCAGGTGGATCTCTGTGAGTCTGAGGCCAGCCTGGTCTACAAAGTGAGTCCAGGACAGCCAAGGCTCCACAGAGAAACCCTGTCTTGAAAACAAAAACGAAAAGAAATTCAAATAAGTAAATAAATAAATATAATTTTAAAGATCTAAAATTTGAAGTTATGTATACAAGTTATGTATACAAGAAAGAAAATAAGAAGCCGGGCGTGGTGGCGCACGCCTTTAATCCCAGCACTCGGGAGGCAGAGGCAGGTGGATCGCTGTGAGTTCGAGGCCAGCCTGGTCTACAAAGCGAGTCCATGATGGCCGAGGCTACACAGAGAAACCCTGTCTCAAAAAACCAAAAAAAAAAAAAAAAAAAAAAAAAAGAAAGAAAGAAAATAAGAGGTTTCCCTTCCCGAGCTGAAACTACTCTGCTCAGTGTAGTACTTTCCATTTCTATCCATTTTTCTACAGATTTTATATTTTCCTTTCTTATGGTTGTATAGAATTCCATTGTGCATATGTGCTTCATTTCCATTGTCTATTCATCTGTTAGACATTTAGATTGTCTTAATCTTTTTGTATGTAGACATTTCTCTTCATTCTTTCTAAGTGTTTTTACTTTCTTTCTTAGGATATGGTCTACCAGATGATATTGTCATAGAAAAGAGGGGTAAAGGAGATACTTTTGTTGATTGCATGGGTATGGATGTTAAGTTTTCAAGCATAAAATTTATTCAGCGTGATTCTGTAGAAGGAATCTTAAGTAAGTATCTGGGTGTTCAGTGTTATTTTTTGTGTGTGTGCTTTGATAGAAATATTGATTTTTCCATGGAACATTTAATGAAATAATACTTTAATATATGGAAGGCTAATTAATAATGTGTATAGCATGATGACTTAGGAAGCCTACTTTTAAAATCTATTTTTACTTTTGTTTCTTATATCTTTCTCCCTTCTCCATCCCAGTCTCTTCCAACACCCCAACATCAGGTAGGAGAGGAAGAAGGTTAGTAGAGAGAAGGGGTTACTTGTCTTTGGCTACTTCCTGCTGTTTAGGGCTCTTTGGGGCAGTACCATTATCCACCATCAGGATATTAAGCCAGCGCAACAAATGCAGCAGCAGCCTTCTCTTTCTCCTTCGATGTCTCTAAGCATTCTTCTCACAGACCTCTTTCCTCTCCCTCTCCCTCTCCCTCTCCCTCTCCCTCTCCCTCTCCCTCTCCCTCTCCCTCTCCCTCTCCCTCTCCCTCTCTCTCTCTCTCTCTCTCTCTCTCTCTCTCTCTCTCTGCTCTCATATTTATACCTTCTCAGAGTCCACACAAGGATGTTTTCCCAGCTGACAAATACCAACCCTCCTTCCCTGCACAAGGCAGTTTTCTGCTGACAAAGAACATGAGCCCTCTCACGAAGCTGTTATCGGCTGTGGACAAAATGGAGCAGCCTCATAATCCATACCTGGGATTAAAACAACAAAATGTTTACATAACATAATTGAGTTTTTAGAAACCAAAACTTCTACAATAGTTTGTCTTGAAAACTTACTATTTTCTTTTCAGTTATTTGGTTTTTTTCTTGTTGTTTGTTTGTTTGTTTGGGGGTCTCACTCTGAGCCTGGCCATCCTCGAACTCATAGCAAATGTCAATCCTCCTGAGCCTTGTGTTTATAGACATTTTTCACTATACCTAACCCTAGTATAAAAATGTTGAAGTGTTAGAACCCTTTAGAGGTGGGACACAGTAGGTAATTAGTTTACAGGGATTCTATCCTTAGGAATGGATTAATATACATGTGCCTTCTATATGAATTCCTGTTTTCTATGCGTTTCCGCATTTGTAACATATCTGGGGAGATCTTATCAGATACTATGTTGTTCTGAATTTATAAATATTAGAATCATGTGTCAGGTATTTTGTTATAGACACCAAAAAAAGACCAAGACATTGCTCTACTATTTGTTTTATAGGAAATGTATCCACCTATTTTTAAGGTCTCTTTTTTCTTTTTCCAAGATACCCAGAAAAGCTGTTCGTATATATATATATCTCAATACTAACATAAGAATATATATATCTTTTTTGTAATGAATATATACTTACATACTTTAGTTGTTCTTAGTTTAAGTCTTTTACTTTTTTCTTTTTTTTTTTTTTTTTTTTTTTCTATGTGTGAATGTAGTGACCTACCTACTATACTTGGGGAAGGTGATTCAGGAAACAATCTTGGGTGTCAGTCAACATTTTTCCCCTGGTTTGAGATGGGGTCTCTTTGTTGTTAACTGCAGTTCGTACCAGGATAGCTGGCCTCAGGTCTTTTGGGACTTCCCCTGTGTCCACCTCTTATCCTACTATAGGACACTACATATGTGCACTACTGTGCCTGGCTTTACCTGAGCTCTGGGCACTTAAATATAGCTACTCATGTTTTGGCAGGTGACTTACCCACTGAGCCAGTTGTTTATTATAAGTAATATTGCCTTTAGTTTCTAGAAAATAGCTCAGAATAGGTATCACTGCTTCATATTTTTTGAGTTTGTAACATGTGTAATAAAATTTAAATGGTGTCTCTGAGAACTATCCTACTGTTTAATTATGTTCCAAACTCTCATAGTTTGTACAAATTTTCTGCTTTTCGATTTCATTTTTGAAACATAAGGCATCTTAACTTTCATTTTAACTTTTATTAGCTTTTTAGTTTTTCCTTTTGGGAACATACAGTCATTTTATCCTTTATATTCAAATCCTTATTGAATAAAAATCATTCCATCCTTATGCCTATGTAATCTCTTTTACTTACTGTTTTTTTTTTTAATCATGACACATGTGCTTGATTATTGAGAATAGGCACTGAAAAAGCAAATCTTTATCATCAGTATGTAAAGGAATTGTAAAAAGTAATCTAAATCAGTATCAATAACATGTTGATTTTGAATTTTCTCATCTCAATAGGAAGCCTGTCAGCTCTAGGAAAAGCTTTGGCCTAATTGCTTTACATATGGGACTCCTAAGAGATCATAGTGCCATGATAATTTAAGCTTTATGTTTTTATTACTGCCCATAGCTTGGCATGGTTTTGCACATATGTTGCTTTAAAAACTTATGGTGTATTTTGTTTTAAGGTTGCTGTTAATTTGTTTGCTGCTTTCAGCAAATTATTATCACAACACACACATAAATCCATATATTATATGGCCAGAGACATGAAATTATACATGACTTAAGATTAAAGCTAGGCATTAGCTTAGGTTGTAAAAGCACATTATACGGAAAGCTTAAAACAGGTTGTTCCACTGTTCTCTTAAAGGCCAGTGTGGTGTTTTGAATGAGGATGGTCCTCATTGGCTCATGTATTTGCACGCTTGGTTCCCATTTGGTGGACTTTTAGGAAGGATTAGGAGGTGTGGTACTGGAGGTGGGCTTTAAGGTTTCAAAATCCCACACCAGGCTGAGTCTCACTCTCTGCATGCTTCCTGGTGATCAGGATGTAAAAGTCTTCGTTACTTCTACAGTCCCATGCTTCTTTTTCTGCCACTATGCTCCCCACTGTGATGATAATGTACTAACCCTCTAAAACTGTAAACACCCCCCAAAAATATAAATGTTTTCTGTTATAAGGGTTGCCTTGGTCATGTCTCTTCACAGCAGTAGAACAGTGGCCAAGGCAGCAGGTTAAACTTAAACAGTTGCATACACAACAGGATAGGTTAAGTGCATAGTTCTAAATAGTCTCTACATATATTATTAACTGGCTGCAAAGTGCATCGATATTTAAATTTGGGGATGATCAGAGAGATTTTTATAAAGAGTTATCACAACATCTAATGTTAACTGTAAACTGTTTCTGATATTAATAGATCACTTGAAGTAATTGAGTATTTTTATTACAGTCATTCACCATGGTAAGACCACACTGGAAAACTGTGTACTACAATGTGAAGCTACAGGAGTCACAGTACGCACATCAGCAGAACTCTTCATGAAGAACTCAGATGTGTATGGTGCCAAGGTATTGCTTTATCTTTGGAAGGAAGTAGTTATTTGTTCATTAAGTTTGAAGTCAATCAAATATTGCTTGGTAGCAATATTGATTACAACTGCCTTATAAAGGCTAACAAACTGGCTCCAGGGCTTAGATGCTTGATGCTAAACCTGGAGACCTGAGTTTGGTCCCGTGGGAACCAAAATTATGGAAGAAGGAGAGAACCAGCACCTACAAATTGTCTTCTGACTTTCACAGGCATACCATGGCACACATACATACGTGTTTGTACATTCACACACATTCTTAAAATGAGTAAATGTAAAATGAGTAAAGTATAAAAGAAAGGGCCGATAGAAGTTATCTCTAAAACAGCATATTTTACATTTATCCCATCTGAAAGGCTAAGAATTGATAGTAACAAACCTTTATAATCTTGTCTTTTTAAAATATTTGTTTGTATATGAGTGTTTTGCCTGCTTGTATGTCTGTGCATTACATGTGTTCCTGGTGCTCATAGAGAGAGGCCAGAAGAGGGTGTCAGATCCCCTGGAGCAGGACTTAAACATGGTTGTGAACCACTATATGTATGCTAGGAATTGAATCCTGGGCCCTGTAGAAGAGCAGCCAATAGTCTTAACTGCTGAGCCATCGCCCCAGCCCCTAGTCTTGACTTTTTAAAGCTATCGTCTCATACTTTATAGGGTGCTGGTATAGAAATATACCCTGGCAGTAAGTGTACCCTGAATGACAATGGCATCCATCACTGCAAGGAAGGAATCCTCATTAAGGTGGGTATTGGCTGAAACATTTCTTTCTAAAGGTTCTAATTTCACCTAAAAACTTAGGTTTCTTTCATTCTCGTGTTGTGTTTTATTATTTTGTTTTGTAAATTATAAACAATATATACATTTTAATAGCATTAATTGTTATTAAAAGTTTTCTGATATCATTTGTTATCTTTATATCTACAGAAATGACAATACTAACTCTGAGCTTTTCTACTTATATTTTTAGAAATAGTGTATGAAAAGGTAGATGGATTATGAAACATAAATTTAATATAACAATTCCTTAAGATTTTTTTAATGTCACAGGATTTCCTTGATGAGCATTATGATATTCCCAAAATATCTATGATCAATAACATCATACACAATAATGAAGGTTACGGTGTTGTTTTGGTGAAGCCTGCAATTTTCTGTGACCTACAGGAAAATGCCCAAGATGAAACTGATGGTATGCCATATTTAATAATTGAATTAAATTTATGTAAATGTACTTATTAATTGAATATGTAACAAGATATAATTTACTGTATTTTAGCACTAAATTCTGATGTTGACTTTGGTTTTCTCATCCACAAATATTGCTTTAGGTCTAGAGATATAGTTCCTCTTGCTTAACATGCACAAAGCTGTAGGTTCAGGCCCAGCACTTGGGAGTTAGAAGCCAGAGGACTGAAGTTCAAGGCCGTACTTAGCTGTAAGAGTCAGATCACTTGTTAAAAAGTCATTGACTATGTTACATCATAGAGGTAGAGATGCTTGATTGAGCCATTATAGAATCTAAGCATGAAAGAAACTTTCAAATTGGGTTTGTGCTTCTGTTCATTCATAGTTTTGGTCTGGTTCAGTGTAAGTCCCTTTATTTTCTGGCTTCTTGTAAGGATAAAGCAATGGTACTATTATAGATAATTGTGAAGGATCAAAGCAGAGAATGAATTTTCCAGGTTGAAGGTTGCTTTTACCTGAAGGTTGACTGGAGGTTGTCTTTACTTTTCATTGGAAAAGTTAGTGCCTCCCTGTTACCACCTTTCCTGGAAGAGAAGATAAGCACACAATGGAAATTTGTGACTTCAAGTATACCTAAAGAAGTATAAAGTTGCAGTATGCATGCCTATATTCCAGCACTCAGAGAGACAGGGGCAGACAGATCTCTGAGTCTGAGGCCAGCCTGGTCTACAGAGTGAGTCCAGGACAGCCAAGGCTACACACAGAAACCCTGTTTCGAAAGAAAAACAAACAAACAAAAAGAAGTATAAATTATTGGCATGGCTATGGAAATTTAGAGACAATTTAAAGGATAGGCCTTTAGGAGGAGCCATTTCAGTTAGGATATAGCATGGTAAAATTGATGTGTATATTGAATAGATTCTTACCTTGAATCACTGGTGGAAGAATCTACTCCCAAGTTTATTTGTGTCATTCATTTGTGGATCCATGGTATAGATTTTAGGACTAACGTCTCTCTTGGCTGGAATCATTCTATAGCCCTGTTGATTAAGATACAGATTCAATTAAATTTGAATAGCCTCAATCACATTGCAATGCAATGCAAAATCTTTTTGGCATTTAACAGTCATGAGAGTACACTTTATGAGGATGGGAATCATGAGGCCAGTCAATTAGCTGGTAGACTGGGAGTTTAAGAAAAGTAATACTATTATATTACTCTTGGCATCCTTCCTCCCAATGCATATCTTAGCAGATAGTAAATGTCCAGGAAAATGTCCAGTGACTTAGATTTTAGGATAAAGAAGGTAAACAAAGTTTAAAATTGATGACCCTATTAGTGTGATAGAAGTTTGCAAGAAAATCCAAGTATCTACTCATTGAAATTCTTATAGTAAAGAATTCAAAATATCCTGTCATAAACTCTTAGAATAAAATGCTTGAGTCTAACATACTGTTAGAAATATCTTCTTGTTGATTTAGACTGTATATTTAACTTCATTATACTTCGTTTCCTTAGACAATACAGTTCAAAATAATAGAGAGATGGATGCCACTGAAGGAGTAGATCTGGAAAAAATGCTTCAGTGTGTGGCTAACAAAATGGAGCTTTATGCCACAGCTGACTTTTCTGAACAAGCTAAGGGAAACTGTGAAATTATAAATGAACTACTTGCTATTTCCATGCAAAAAGGCCGGATGAAGAAAAGATTGAGTGAACTTGGGATCATACAAGCTGATGACAACATAATGTCACAGGAGATGTTTATTGAAATTGTTGGAAACCAATTTAAATGGAATGGCAAAGGTAGTTTTGGCACATTTTTTTACTAGCTACAATGACATCAATAACTCACAGAATACTGTGTTTTGAACATTGTCCTAAGAATCATGCTGCTGCTTATGTGGTTTGCTTAATTTGCTTCATAACTGTATATTATGTAAAGTGTATTTGATTGACCTTTATGAAATGTAGATTTACTTCTATCTACATGTATCACATTCAAAGCGCTCCTTTGTAAAAAGCCACAAAAACATAAAATATGCTTGTAGATGTAGGTCAGTAATAGAGCATTTGTCCAATGTGCCCACTGCCTAGTTCCCAAGGTTCAATACCCAGCACTCCTCCTCACCTCCCTCCCAAAAATGAAAGTAAAATAATTGGAGATTTTTTTTTTTTAATCTAGAAAGTCGTGTTGTTTGTTTTCTGGTTTTTGTTTTTTTGTTTTGTTTTGTTTTGTTTTAACTGTATAGCTCTTCCATGTTAAGCTTGCTAATGCTTTTTTCCTGTAAATACACTTTGGCATTGAAAGTGAAATGATGGAGGTATAAGATGTGAGAGTAAGCGTGCAGTAGGTATCATGTGTACAATGTTCCTTTGTTTTTCTTTTTTGAGATATTGTCTCTACAGAGCAAGCAGATTTTTTTGTTTTTGTTTTGGTTTTGGTTTTGTTTTGTTTTGTTTTGTTTTCAAAAACTAAGTGTATAGACTATGCTGGCCTAAGACTCGTATTGATCTGCCTTCCTCTCCCTCCTGAGTGCTAGGATTAAAAACATGCCACCATACCTAGCTTAAATGGAATACATTGTTATATTGAAATATATTGTCATCAAAACAGAAATAACAGATTACAGGTATGCAACAGAAATGTATTCAGAGTCAGTATTGAATATAAATGATTAATAAGAAAGTATCTTATTGTATTCTAATAATTCTTTTCTTCTCGCCACTCTTCCTGTCTTTCTTCGTTTCTCCTCTCCCCACCCTAACCTTAACCCTATTTAAGACAGTTCTTTTATTCCTCAAGCTGGTTTAAAAGTATGTAGTCATTAATATCCTTTAACTTCTGATCTTCCCACCTTTACTGATCTTTCCACCTTTACCTCCCAGATGCTAATATCACTGACTTGGAACACTATTCCCTAATTTTTTTTTGACACTAGAGATTGAAACCAGGTCAGTCTTCTGGTCCTAGGTGAGGGTCAGTTTACTCAACCTCTTTTATTAAAGAGTGTTAATAAAACCATTATCATTACTGTAGACTTAATTCTCACTGCTATTATGCTCATCTCATTGCTATGACTATGGAGATTAAGTCATCTTTACTTACTGCTCTGTTATTGCCAATCATGTCAGGCCCTTTCCTTTCTTGGTTTTTCAAAACAGGGTCTCTCTGTGTAGCCTTGGATGTCCTGGACTGGCTTTGTAGACCAGGCTGTGCTTGAACTCACAGCAAACTGCCTGCCTCTGCCTCCTGAGTACTGTGATTAAAGGCATGTGCTACCACACCCAGCCAGGCTCTTTCCTTTTAATGCTGATTTTCTCCTGATCCTCTTTCAGGGTTTTCCTTTGAGCTTTGGATGGGGTGATGTGCTTATGATGCTTTTTTGGCTATTGTGACCTTTGCCATACTAACAATTACATATTGGCATTTAACTGGTTGTGAATCTTGATGTAAATAACCAAAATCGATAGCAACATGAATGTGTAGACTTGGGCACATCACATCTTCTTAATATTGAAGACTGTGTGACCTGCCCAACCACAGTCTTTCCCCTAATGTTTTACATTACAAAATGCAAGTTACCCCATGCCAAATCCTTGGCCTTGATTCCAGCAATTTCTTCTTATTTGAGTTTTATTGAATAATTCTTTCTTTGTTTTTAATCATATCCTTTCTGACTATGGCAAGATTATGCAAATGTATTTTTAACTGTTGGTTATACTGGGGTTTTGTTCAGTGTTAGGGTTGCTATGATAAAATACATTCAATATAACTTACAGGATTAATTGGGTGTACTGTTTAAGGGGGATAAGTCGATTGTGGCAGTTAGACATGTTAAGGTTAGGGTTGAGGTTAAAGGTTAGGGTTAGGGAGTTAGAGTTAAGGGTTAGGGTTAGAGGGTTAAGGTTAGGGTTCTTAGGATTAGTTTTAAGATAGACACTTAAGTCAAAAACAGCAAACGTGAGAAAACATTGTTTCCTATCTTTCTCTCTTATTTGGTTATTGTCTCAGTAGAGATATGCTCCGCTATCTTATTCATTCCAGGCCCACTTGCTTAGAGATTTTGCCAACTCAGTGTAAGAACCTTCCTGCATCAATGAACACAGTCTTATAAACATAGCAACCTACCATTCTGATCTGTGTATGTCCTCAGTTGATGTTCCTTCAGATGACTCTAGGTTATGTCATGTTGACATATGAGGCTAATTAGGACAAAGAGACAATAATATATCACAAGATTTTAAATATCTGAAACCAGTGTATTAATCACATTAATCACTTAAGTAGCAAAAACTCTTAACAATTGTTATAGAAACAAACACAGATATGCCAAGAAATGTGGAGAGAAGAGCCTCTAAGATCAAGAAGAGAAAGCTGAAACTGTTTCTCCACAGAAAGTCTCCCAAGCCAATTTAAACTCAGGGAACGTATTACATAGAAAATTTTCCACAAGACAAAATTTGTGTAAGTCGATCATTTTCTAGAGAAACAGCACTATAATTCGAGTATACTTAATAAAAATCACATAGCATGGATGCATCACTGACAAAACAAGTCACAAACATATATCTTCAAATATGCTGTGGTCCCTTCAGCAAGAACTACAAAATTCTAATCCAAATTCAAATCCAAGATATCATTTGCTAGCACTCACCCTGTGCACGCTGGTTCTTTTCTTTGCCAATAGTAGAAACTGAGTTGGCCGAGGAAGGATGTTTCACCTAAATTGGAGAGATTCATCTGAAGCCAAATATTAGAGAAATTAGTTCTCTTTGAATTTGACAATTTGCCTTCCATAGATACACCAAAAGCATGTTGACTTTGAGTTTAAAAAATTGTTTCTACACAAAGCTCCCTGCTAGCAATGCTCTGGGCAGATGACACTTATAGAGCAAAGTTATTCAGAGGCCAACACCTGTGTCCAGGGACTTGAAAGGACAGATGGGAACTCACAGGACACTGAATCTGGCCACAGGTTCCTACATAGCCTTGGGGAGGACTCACCACTCTGACTCCTGCAGCTCACCATCCTCTTCTACCCACTAAGGACAGCAGCCCCTTGCTAAACCCATGCTCCCCTCACAGCTTCCTGCATCTGCACTTATGCCTGTTCTGCCACAAAGCCAAGCCTGCAGCCTGGCACCAAGAAGAGCCCTGCACCAGTTCTGGCCGACAGGTAGGCATGGAGGCTCTGAATGTCGAGTGAGGCCTGAGTGACAAGAGTACCTCCATTAGGATAATGCTCTGAAAGGGCACAGCACAGTGGCTCCTGGCTGTGGCTTCCACCAGGGTCCCAGTCCTTTCCCATATCTGCAGAGATAAACATTTACCCCTGGCATCCAATAGTCAGACCCTGCCGTCACTCTGCTCTCCACAGGCCCTTCTCCTCCTGAACACAGTGTGGCTAGCCTGTACCGCCCATTACACAGTGTGGAATGGAGTGATTCCCCTGTCCCACAGGTGGGAAAGATGACCAGATACTAACAATTAAGAGAAATTTTAGGACAAAAAAAAAAAATATGTTTATTCTTTAGCTTCATACTGAGGTCAGGTGAACTGAAGGTACTTCTCACCTGTTAGTCACAGAGACTTCAGACAACCGTGAGAGAAAATCAGGAACCGGTCACAAAGATGATAGGTCTTTCTCCCATCAGAAGGATGGATGATAGCTCCATTGCTTTAGGAGTTTTCCTGGAATCAAGGTCAATCCCTTCACAAATGAATAATAAAAAGTGTAATTTTTACTGTAAGTTAAGTATTTAAAGAAAAATAGAACAAGGAACAGAACTGTTATAATGACGCTTATGTATGTAGAAAGTTTATTTATTAGAATGTTTCCTGGGCTGTGCTCCACATAGTCCAACAATGGCTGTCTACCAATAGGAAGTTGAACAGAGTAGTTGTTCAGACTATGAGGCTGGATGTCTCAGCTGGTCTTCAGTATACATCAGAATTCCAAAGAACTGTGCTATCATCAGTGAAACACAAATAAAAACAACATTGAGATTCCACCCTACACCTATCAGAATGGCTAATATCAAAAACTCAAATGACAGCACATGCTGGTGAGGATGTGGAGAAAGGGGAACACTCCTCCATCGCTGTTGGGAGTGCAAACTTGTACAACCACTTTGGAGATCAATCTGGCGCTTTCTCAGAAAGTTGGGAATAGTGCTACCTAAGACCTAGCAATACCACTCCTGGGCATATACCTGAAAGATGCTCCACCATACAACAAGGGCATTTGCTGAACTATGTTCATAGCAGCCTTATTCGTAATAGCCAGAATCTGGAAACAACCTAGATGTCCCTCAACCAAAGACTGGATAAAGAAACTATATGCGATAATACTTAATTTTTATTATATTTCTTTTTCACATTTACATTTATATTATTACACATAAATAAAATAAACCATGTATATCAAGAAGAACCACAAAACAATCAGGAATTATATAAATGTTACATTCATAGTGTTTTGGCTATTTGTATTTGGCAGTCTTAAAAAAACACCTTTCCTATCTTGGCGAGTCTAAAATTCTGAGTGTAAATCAGTATCTATCATATCTCATCTCTATCAACTTAACACATCTATCTATACCTAAAAACATCTTAAACCCCAAATAACTAATCTTAATTGTAAAACTAAACTATCTGGTCTTCAACCCCATCAGAGACTTGAGAAGGAATAATACTTAATTACCTGAATAAACCAGAAGTGCAGGTTAGCAACTTCCAAAATGAAAAAAATGACAGTTTGCTGCCTGAACAGTCACCCAAAACTCTCTATTATGTTCAACCTTCTGGCCCAATATATCTGACAGACATATTTTTGAGGCAGGAACTATTGAGGACTTGCTTATCCTGTCTTGGCAGAACCTGGCCATCGACCCTGCCTGCATCCAAGCTTGCCCATTTTTAGGCAGAACTTGGTGCTTCATCTTGAAGTATCTCTTCTAAGGTAATTATCTAGATATATTTTATATATAACAGCAATGATATTTATTTTTTAAAACAATTCAGTTTCATGTGTGTGTAATGTAATTATAAGCTTTTAGGCCATGATATGTGGAGATTAGAAGACAACTTTATGGGGGTTACTTTTGGCCATCTTTATATGGTTATCGAGGTCAGGTTGCCAGCTTTGCACATCACAGACATGTCCTACTGCGCCATCTCACGGATGCTCAAATATGATTAGCTGAAACTTTACATCAGTAAAATATTATCTTATTGGTTTGATTGTAAACATTGTCATCTAAGGATGGCATAAAACATTTGAATAATAAACTATATTTGCAAATGAAAATGTTATGCTATCTTTTTTCTTTCTTTTTCTTTTTGAATGTGTTAGTTTACTCACAGCAGTAGAGATTTGCTCTTATACTTTCTCAGAACCATAAATGAATTCCAGAGAATTGTCACAGTGGGTAAGGTTGGTCACTGCTGAGCCTGATGACCTGAGTTCAATCTCTGGGAGACCCAGATCACTCCTACAAAGTTTTCTCTAATCTCTATACTTGGGCTGTGGCATATGCACACTCACACTCCAGCACACACATAAATAATCTTTAAAACCAAATATGGGCTAATGAAGTTACTTGAACCAATTAATTCCCTCGGTTTTATCTCTAGAATTCCCATAGGGAAGTAGATAATAGCCAGCAATACTTTGGCCTCTCACTGCCACATACACACATGACACACCAACGCAGTTCAAACATTTGTAAATGGATAAATTTAACAAAGTAAAATAACCCAGTTATTGATAACATATGAAATGATTTGTCAGTTTATTATTGTACAATTTCAAGAACCATTATATGTACACATATAAAAAGATGGCACTTTCATGCTCTGATTCAAAGATAGGTCATTTTAAAAGCATCTCAGCTGGAATTAGGGATGCATCCCTGTAATTCCAGCACCTGGGAGACAGTGGCAGGACAATCTTTCTGAGTTTGAGTCCAGCTTGGTCCACATAGCGAGTTCTAAGATGGCTAAGTAGAGATAGCCTATCTCAGAAAGACTCCCCAAAACACAGTATATCTCAAATTATGGAGATTTTCCTAATATAATCTGACTGGTTTCAACAAAACCTTTTGGTATCTTTACTCACATTAATACAACTGTGTTAACAATGAAACGAAAAATCAATTTGTAGAGCCCAGGGAAGCTCTCGCTGGAGGCGGATGGGAGGGGTAGGGTAGAGGGAAATTCCCATTTTCTCTCTCCACTCGCTCACGCCTTCGTCGCTCCCCGCCCTGACACGGAGGGGATAGCGCTGAGGTCACAGGAGGTCCAGGAGGTACGAGAGTTTGGGGGTCTCCCCGCACGGGGTGTGAAGCACGCAGTGGTCCTCGTTTGGGTGAGTGGGCGCTCAGGCTTTCCCCACGCCGGGTCCCCCTTCCATCTCTTTTTGCCGGGGGAGAGTGGAGGTGGGGAGACGACAGCCGCCTCCTTCATGGGACTGTATTTTCTCTAGCCTCCCGGGCAGCAGGGAACCACGCGGTGTCTCAGCAGGCTGCCCCTCTACGCCTTGCCCTTGCCCTTGCCCTCGCCCTCTGAGTGAGGCTTGAGTGGTTCCTCTCCCCATTGCCTCCCAAGAGGCCAGGTAGACCAATACTCTCACGGGAAGTACTGGATCCAGGTCGACCAGATGTCTGGTTCGGTCCTTAATCTTTTTTCAGTTGGAGAATAGAGATCAATCAGATGTCCCTCCCAGACATTCACCCTGGAATGGTGGAACAGAGGTCTACCAGATGTCGGCTCTGGACTTTCTAAACCATAAACAAAAAGTAGGTAGACCGTTTGTCCGTCGCTTTCTCTTATAAAAAGGTGAATTGAGGCCTAAGAATTGTGGAGGTCGCCCAGTTGTTTCTTTTGCATAACAGAGTAATTAGTCATTTTATGAAGATTGGTTGATTGATTTTTGTTATTTTCTCCAAACAGGGTTTTCTCTGTGAAGATGCCATCCAGGAGCTATTTATTTATTTATTCATCCATTCATTCATTCATTTATTCATGTACTCTTTTTTTTTTGTTTATCTGCATGTACACCTGCAGGCCACAAGAGGGCACCAGATCTCTTCTTCTCCTTCTCCAAGACTTATTTATTTATTTGTTTGTTTGTTTGTTTATCCATCTGCGTATCTATCTACTCATCTGTTTGTTTATTCATTTATATGTTTGTCTATCCTCAGGCACACCTGCATGCCAGAAGAAGGCACCAGATCTCTTCTCCAGGAGTTACTTATTTATTTATTTATTCATTCATTCATTCATTTATTCATTCATTCATCTATCTACCTATCTACTTTTTTGTTTTTCTATCTGCAGATACACCTGCAGGCCAGAAGAGGGCACCAGAATCTTTCTCCTCCTCCTCCTCCTCCTCCTCCTCCTCCTCCTCCTCCTCCTCCTCCTCCAGGAGCTATTTTATTTATTTATTCACTTATTCATTACTTATGTTTAACTATCTGCAGGTGCACCTGCAGGCCGGAAGAGGACACCAGATCACCTTGAAGAGTGGTCCAATGTTTTTTCCTAAGTCTGATAACAGACATGCACGCACACTCTCTCTCTTTAGGCATGAGGGGAATGGGGGTGGGGGGCTTGTTTGCTGAAGGTGGGAAAGAGAAACATGGAGGAGACAGACATTGGGAAGCATTGTGTTCCCTAAAACTCCAAGTGGAGTGCTCTATTATCTGGGTGGGAAGGAAGGTGGCTGTGAGATGACTGTGTGTGCCAGACTCAGTTCTCTGTGCTGTCAGCATTTGTGGAATGTACACTTGCTTTGTGTGTCCCAACTTGATGGCCGTTTTCTCTGCTTGCCTGCTTGCTTGCTTGCTTGCCTCCATGCAAGAGGGAGGCCAGAAGAAAGGTTCTTGAAGATAAAAGCCACAGAACTTTGCCCCAGCCCGTCTGGACAGACTGATGAACTGACCATACTCTTTCCCAAAAGAAGAAACTTCATCCTCCCAGCATAAGAAGACGACCCTCCCCTCCTGACTCACAGGTGGTACTCTCCCTACCTCCCAGCCCATTTGCCCTCTTTCACTACCCCTGACTCAATAAAATAAATAAATGGATAAAGAATTAGTTTCCAGTTATGTATTTGTTTCTTGGCTTGTCATGAGCCGCTGCTGTCTCTGCATGACTCTGTGTGTGTGTGTGTGTGTGTGTGTGTGTGTGTGTGTGTGTGTGTGTATGTGCACGCACGCGTGCATCTGTCTGTGGACTACTGGTACTCACGAGCAGTGTGTCAGAACCCCAGTACTCTTAACTGCTGAGACATGATTCTCCTGGTGCAAGATGTCTGTTTGCATGAGTTCAGTTTGCTTTCAGAAGGAATGTTTTAGACATGCCCCCACACACACAAAAAAAAAACACGAAAAAACAAAACAAAACAAAACAACAACCTCGCTCGCTCCTGTTGAAGATCTGGTCTTCAAGGTTTACTTAGAAAGAACCACCTCTGACTCCTCTAGTCTTTTTCTTGCAATGTAATCCCACAATGTGAGGATAAAACTCAAAGGAAGGCTTTGCTTGACCCATTGTTTCTTTCAGAAGTAAGGAGGAGCCCCCTCCCCCCTCACCCCCCACCCCTGACACACACACCTTTTTGCACACTGATTAGTGTCCACTTCTTCCCAAAGAAAAGTGGGAGTGGGACTGGAGAGATGGCTCAGAGGTTAAGAGCACTGGCTGTTCTTCCAAAGGTCCTGAGTTCAATTCCCAGTAACCACATGGTGGCTCACAACCATCTAGAATGTGATCTGGTGTCCTCTTCTGGCGTGCAGGTGTACACTGTATACAGTATAAATAAATAAATAAATCTTTAAAAAAAAAAAGGGTGGGAGTGAACTTTTCTACCTTTTGGGGGGAAGCAGGGTTCAAGACAGGGTTTCCTCTGTGTGACAGCTCCTGGAAGTCACTCTGTAGACCAGGCTCACAGAGATCTACCTGCCTCTGCCTCCAGACTGAGTGCTGCCTAGACTTTCCACCGTCTTAAGGCACAAGATGTGTGGAGAGAGCTGCCCCTTTCTAGCTCAGAGTTTGAGTGTGAGGGTGGGGAATCTTTACCAGTGGAGACCAAGATAGGTTCAGTTCTCCTGCTGTTGAGAGAGACCTGTTCCTGTTGGGTCGCATAGCTATATTTTTGTTTCAGGCACACCAGCCACATCATCGTCTCAGGGTTTGGGTTTGGGCTTTTGTTCAATCAACGAGAAACTCTTTGGCTCAGCTGCACACAACTGCCAGGTACGCCGAGGGCCATCCTGTTCAAGGAGCTCATTAGGCATGCGGGGCGGGCTTTCTTGGAGGTGATCCTGTACCGTGATGCACCTCCAGAATTGCTTCCGACTTCTGAGAACCACTCACTGCTGCAAGCATCTCTCTAATGGCTGGCATGAGAGCCAGGCGTGGTGCTGCATGCATGAAAGTGTCTTATACCTTGGAACAGTAGTTAAAGACAGGTGGGACATGCCATATGGGAGCTGGGAATTGAACCCAGGTCCTTTGGAAGAACAGACAGTGCTTTTAACCACTGAGCCATCTCTCCAGGCCCCATCTTTGTTTTTCCTCTTTCTTTTTCCTGTTTCTTTTAACCAAGCACAACCCAACTGATGAAAGTGTACAGTTGGCCTACAGAGACTACCTGAGGGTTTCAAGACTGACTGACTGACTGTTTGTTCGATTAGGTTTGGGGAGGGGGCTCTTATTTTTTAAATGTTTACTTTCTACAATGCATTCCAATCATAGCTTCCTATCCCCAAACTCATTATGGTCTATATACAACCCAGTGAGACTTCATTGTAGATAGGGGCTTGTCCTCCTATGGCCCAGACCCATTACAGGACCTGCTTTTTGGTTTTGTTTCGTTTTAATTTTTTTGAGACAGGCTGGCTGGCCTAGAACTCACATTGATCTGCCTGCCTCTACCTCCGGAGTGCTGGCATTCAAGCAATGTATGTGCCACCATACCTGGCCTGCAGGCCCTGCTTTTCGAAAAGATTGAAAATCAGGCACCACACAAAGAGTCATTTGGCTAACCTTTGAAGACAGTACTGTGTACTTTCCCTTGGTAACACAAAGTTAAACGCAAAGTACGCAGAAGGAATGGTATAACAAATTAGGATTGCTTACGTACAGAGAAAACACTTTTCTTTTCCTGGCCTTCAGTTCCATTATTTTCTTTTTCTTTTTCTTTACATTCATTTATTTACTTACTTGTTTTTTGGTTTGTTTCCTTTTTGGATTTCTGTGGGTGGGGTTTGGTTGTTTTTTTTTATTTTGTTTTTGGTTCTTTGCTTATTTGTTTTTATCGTGAGCCGAGTGATCTCACAGGTAAGATAAATGTTTTCAAAAGTAGGGAAATTCACAACAGTATTGGCATAGTCAAGCAGAACTCTAAGGCCAACCTGGCCTATGATTCAACTACAGTTTGAATTGAAGGAAAGGACAATATTGCAATAAAAAAATGTCCCTTACAGCTGTGCATGATGGAGCATGCATGCCTATAATCCCAGCACTCAGGGAGGCAAAGACAGGTGGACTCTGGGGGAGGAGGGATTTAGGTTTTGGGGGACTCTGTGTGAGTTTGAGGCCAGCCTGGTCTACAGCCAATGATTTTACATAGAGAAACCCTGTCTCCTGGGCAGGCGGGTGGGGGGAGGGGAGGAGAGAATGTCCCTTCCTTGAGGCCCCTGTAGCCCCACCCCACTGGCTAGCACAGCAACAAAGGGTGTGCCTCTGCTCTGCAGACCCTGGAGGACTGCCTGTCCTGAGGAGTTTATGCTGTTTTGCAGCATCCCTTGCTCTGCTTGTTGCCCTTGTGGTCTTCACCCCCTCGTAATCTATGACCTCGTAATCATTGTCACTTACAGTAGAGATGCCTGACTTCATCCACCTCCTCTCTTGAAACTTTTCTCTTGAATGTATGTGCTGAAATTTGAAAACCTGACTTCAGTTGAAGACAAGATGCCTAATTTCATCCTCCTTTTCTCTTGAATGCATGTGTGTGAGTGGTTTATTTCCTATCCCTCTCTTACTTCTTACTTCTCTGTAGATTTGCAAATAAGTTAGTAGACTCAGGGCCATCAGCCTTTTACTGCTAATAAGCCTAAGTTTATACCAAGTTATTTGAGATCTCAGCAAAGAGGTCTATGTACAGATCAAAGAGCCTGCTTTTACGACCCCCCTGTGCAGTTTCTAGCCAGAATCCAGTTTTATAGCCTCAGTCATAGGAAATGTGTGGTCAGTTTAAGTTCTCCTTGGCCGCAGTACAGCCAGTCCCTAGAGAATAATCCTTGGGTTCCTTTCCCCTTCCCTCCTTTCTCTTTCAATCCTTATCTGTTGCCTGAGCCATCATCTCTGGCCACCCAAGAGATGAAGCAAACTGGAAGGGCATCCTCATCCAGCACCTGAGACCCTACCCTGGACATCTCCAGAGCCATAGCCGGGCATTAACAAGTGAGTGCTTGATCTTTTTTCAGGTGAGCACATTCATGATTCCACCACCACCCTTGGAAAGATGTTAGAGATTATGGCATGGTGGCACATGCCTGTGATTAAGCCATCATGGTCTACAAAGCAAGTCCAGGAAAGCAAAGAGAAACCTTGTGTCAGAAAACCAAAATAAAAAACAGAAACAAAAAACAAACAAAAAAAAAAAAACAAAACCCAAACCAAAACAACAATAAAAAACAAAGGATAAAATTCAGAGATGTAGATTGTTAGCAATGACGACTGCCCTTACAAAGAATTTGGCAAAAATGATTTTTTAGCAAGTTTGAGGTTCAGGAAGGCACACTCTTAATAACTGAGCTAGAGACTTTTTGAGGCTTACAAGCAAAAACACTGCCACGACTACCACTAGCTTACATGACTCTGTCACTGAAGCTGGACTTCTAGGTGATTGATTTCTTATTCCTATTTTTGCCCGCAGCTTCCTGACATGATTTGATAAAAATTGTTAATGAGCTGGGCATGGTGGTGCACGCCTTTAATCCCAGCACTCAGTAGGTAGAGGCAGGTGGATCGCTGTGAGCTTGAGGCCAGCCTGGCCTACAAAGAGAGTCCAGGACAGCCAAGGCTACACAGAGAGACCCTGTTTCGAAAAAAAAACAAAAAAGAATAGGAAAAAAGAAAAAATAAAGAAAATTGATCCTACAGTCTCTCTCTCTCTCTCTCTCTCTCTCTCTCTCTCTCTCTCTCTCTCTCTCTCTCACACACACACACACACACACACACACACACACACTTATTGGATGAAACATGAAAAGCTCCAATGAGTGCAGTTACAAAGACAGGATGAATTGTTTTGTGTTGTTATTTATCTTTAAAGGGGTGTGTGTGTGTGTGTGTGTGTTTATCTCAGCTATTTGCTACAGTTAGGGGAATGCAGTAACATGCCCTGTTTCTCTCTGGCTAGGCACCACTGCTGTGTGGCTAATGTGGTGCTGACGAGACTGTATTATTTAGTTCATGTCCCTGCAAATGGGTATTTTCATGTGTCCTCAGCTGAAGAAAGTGAAGATCCCAGAGACTGAGTTCCTGGGTGGTATAAAGTCCAGCATGTTGGAAATGGCCCTGCACTTCTTGTCACCTGACACCAGCTCATTTTCTAGCAGCACATGATAAACCCAACCAGTGTAAGGAGACTTAGAGCATATACAGTCTTTTAAAACATTTTAAGGACTTATTGGGGCCGGAGAGATGGCTCAGTGGATAAGAGTGCTACCCGCTCTTCCAAGGGTCCTGAGTTCAACTCCCAGCAACCACATGGTGGCTCACAATCATCTATAATGTGATCTGTTGCCCTCTTCTGGCATGCGGCAGAACACTGTATACATAATAAAATAAGTCTTTAAAAAGATATATAAAATTAAATAATTTATTCTGTGAATGTGTGTGTGTGCGTAAGAACATGTACTTTGTGTGTGTACTTCCCTCCCTCCCTCTGTCCACCCTCCGTGTGTGTGTGTGTGTGTGTGTGTGTGTGTGTGTGTGTGTGTATGTGTATCTGCATAGTCAGAGGAAAGCTCTGTGGAGTCTATTTTCAACCTCTAACTTTTAAAAAATGTATATGTATGAGGGCTTTACCTGCATGTATTTTTATGTAACACATGCATTCCTTGTGTCTGAGGAGTCCAGAAGATGACACTGGATCCCTTGGAACTGGAGATACAGATGGGTGTGAGTTGCCATGTGGGTGCTGGGAATTGAACATGGATCCTCAGGAAGAGCAGCCAGCGTTCTTCACTGCTGAGCCATCTCTCCAACACCTGCTGTCACTTTTACACGTGTTCTGGATTCAACTCAGGTCATGAGGCTTGCTAGGCAAGCGCCTTTGGGAATGAAGCCATCTCCCTGGTTCCGATAAAATAGGTTCTTCATGGTGGCAACTATGGCACAGCACGCTTTGGAAAGCCCACATTATAATCTAGAAGGAAGCAGGGCTCTGGTTGTATGCACCACATCTACACCTCTGCCACAGGGTGTGTCTGTCACTGGTTGGGGCAGCCAGCCAAAGAATTGCTGATCAGAGTATAATATGTAATTTTGTTTTTTGTTTGTTTGTTTGTTTCTCGACACAGGGTTTTCTGTTTTAGCCCTGGCTGTCCTGGGCTCACTTAGTAGACCAGGGTGGACGATATGTGCTTTTACAAATTTTTTTTTTTTTTTTTTTTTTAGTTTTTCAAAACGGGTCTCGCTATGTAGCCTTGGCTGTCCTGGATTTGCTTTGTAGACAAGGCTGGCCTTGAATTCACAGCGATCCGCCTGCCTCTGCCTCCCAAGCGCTGGGATTAAAGGCGTGCTCCACCGCACTCTGCTTTTTACTAGTCTGCTTTTTGCTGGTCTGTGGCTGCCTTCCCCTCTGTAGTACCCTCTTCTTGAAAGGCCTTGGGTCATCCTGCTTCCTTGCCCCGCCCCTCCAAGCCCCGCCCCCAAGGTCACCGTTCCCTTTCCCTGGGGAGACCCCGTGAGAATGAGAGGGCGGCGCCCTGAGGCCTTGGCAGCCCCAGGCTCTAGAGTGCCTGACAGGAAGAATGGTGGAGGGATGCGCTTCCGAGGGACCCTTCCAGGATAGCTTCGCTTTAGGCTCCTGGCGCCAGCATCCGGACTCCGGGTTAGTAGAGCAGAGCCCCCGACTCGGCAGGTGAGTAGGGCCTGGGAGAAGAGCTGAGGGAACGGGAGCCGAACGGGGCCGACGGGTGCCGATTGGGGCGTAGCTGGGCCAGACATGACCCAGGATGGCTGAGTGGGGCCTCGGGGACCGCATCTTCGCGCCGCGTCCGGTACACAGTGTAGCCGACGCCTGGGATGCGGAACCGCGCTCGGAAAGCCCCAGTCCCAGTTCTCTGCAGCTCTCACCAGGAGCGTGGTCCGCACTGAACTCAGCGCGCTGGCGGGGTGCAGCCGCGGTCCCAAACTTTGACCGCCAAGTACCGCCTTTTCCCTCTTTTGAGGAGAGGAGACCAGAGGCGACCCCAGCTTGTGTATGTGCTCACCAGTCCCCTTGGAAGCCCTGGGGAGCATGCTTGATTGGGATCACCTGTTGGCATTTAAGGCGCATCAGTCTCTGCTGTGCTTCGTGAAGACGTCCTTTCCATCTCTGGTTGTATTATCAGTTTGCACTTAATTGTTCAAAACTGGGACACCTGTCTCTGGGGCAGAGAAGACTTTTGCAGCTGTGTGAGGGTAGTCCCTGTCTGTTCCCTGACTCTGTTACTTTGTTGTGCACTTCTGAGGCTGGCCCATCAGTAGTTGAAAGGCAGTAACCCCGTATTTGGGTTCATTCAGGATATTTGTCCAAGTTCACAAATCCCACGTTGGGAGTCAAATTCAAGGTCGGTTTCTCTCTCTCTCTCTCTCTCTCTCTCTCTCTCTCTCTCTCCCTCTCTCTCTCTTCTCTCCTCTCTCTCTCCTCCTCTCTCTCCTCTCTCTCTCTCTCTCTCTCTGTCACACACACACACACACACACACACACACACACACACACACACACACACGAGTCAGGTGCTCTCTGTAGCTCTTTGGGGCAGAAACAACGAATGGTTCACTGTCTTCTCTACAAGATTTAGGTAAGCTTTGGAACCAGTGGGGAAGTCTGGAGAGGTCCAAGGCACATAGAGGGTCTGTGAAGATGATGCTTCTTAGAGGCTTTTGCACAGATTTCCAGGTTCTTGACGGTAGATTTACTACTTTTAAAGCAGGGGGAGGTGGAGAGAGAGAGCGAGAGAGCGAGAGCAAGAGAGAGAGAGAGAGAGAGAGAGAGAGAGAGAGAGAGAGAGAGAGAGAGAGCACGCGCAAGAAAATAATTGGTCTTTTTAACAGAACACTGAGCCATGCAGTATATGAACTGTGTGCATGAACAGGTACGAATGAGAAGGAACATGCCTGTGGAGGAAGTTAGGGCAGAAGCCAGCTTGCCTCTGCTGTTCACTTTACATCTGTTAGTGCCTTAAACTTTCTAAAGATTAAGTTAGCCTGTAGTCATTTGCCAGACACTGATGCTTTGATGGAAGATAAACCACATATGGGAAGGTGGTCCTAACATGAACAGAAAAATTGCTGTGAGGGATATCGTCCCCTTTAATGATTGTTACATCCTAGTTCAGTGAATCACTGATGTCAACAGTCTACCCTTCTAGCTTTAGAAAAGTTACTTTTGTCTTGGGTGTGGTGGTGCACGCCTTTAATCCCAGCACTTGGGAGGCAGAGGCAGGTGGATCGTGTGAGTTCGAGGCCAGTCTGGTCTACAAAGTGAGTCCAGGACAGTCAAGGCAACCCAGAGAGACCCTGCCTGAAAACTGGAAAAAAAAAAAAAAAAAAAAAAAAAAGAGTTACTTTGTTCAGTTAGGTGTTGTGCATGATACTTAGTTACATTGCATTTGAAGACATGGTAATTCCCTGCTGGGACATGGGAAGGCTGGGTCACTCACTGACAGCCGGTGTAAATACCATAGAACTGGCATCTTTACCAATGTTCAACAGAATTCTAATGGTAAAGTAAGTGTGTAGGTGTGATGTGGTAGGTGATCTTCTCTAAATGTTCAGGATAATCCATGTGACAGTTGAGACTTTAAACTATATGAGGATCCCATCTGAGAGCTCCCTTCCTGTGTGTACACCTGCCCTTGAGTGATGCCCAGGTAAGGCAGCAGTGAGATGCTGCTCCTCTGCCCAGCTCAATAAACATCTGGAAGCAGGATATAAAATCTGGGACATTGTCCTGTCCTTGAACTTGAGCTCAAGACTCCTGGCCTGGAAGAGTTTCCTTTTGCTGTGCTTTTCTGCTTTTCTATCAGTTTTGAGTGGCAAGCAACTCTGGGGCTTGGGTTTACCTGAGTATTTGGCCTCGAATATGAGTTGGAAATATAGGCCCAGGGCCAAGAATGTTGTTACTCGCAGCAGGAGGCTAAAACTTTGGATCATACTCTACCTGGGCCTGTTGGAGGGTGACCTCAGTACAGGCTTTGCTCTCCACCCCCACCATCCTGGGTGACCCTGAGTCTAATAGGCTCTGACAGCTCTGTCTGAACTGACAGGTCCTTTATGGGACTCATGCACCTTGTGGAGTCATCTCCCACCTGTGTGGCATCTGTCCATCTTCCCTTTGTCTCTGGGATGGACTCACCTGCTGAGACCTTCAGTGCTGGAGAGCATGTGAGTTTCTTGTCCCCAGAGGCTGCTATGTGCTTCTCCTTGCGGGTTCAGCTCCATGCTGCGTTTCTGGAAGAAGCCAGAGCCCTACACATCATTCTGACCCTCCAGCCTGAGAAGACTCTGCTGTGGCTCACATGTTTTTAGTGCAATTCTTTTGTATCTCCCTAGAGAAAAGTAGTGTGTTCCTCTTTGTGTGGATGTGATACAGTCTTGAATATCCCAGTTACCTTCTCTGGGGTCTGCTTCATGTAAGTAAGTAATGATTTGTGTGGTTGGAGTTTCTCTGAGAGGGTCCCTGTCTATTAGGGAAATGAAAGGCTCTGGGTTGTTTAGGTCTCTAAGATTTCTGCACATACAGGTGCATGTCACGCTGAGATGCTGTGGCTGCCAGTGATGGAACCTAGTTTAGTGCAGTGTAAGCAAATGGGAGTGACAAGAAGACTTGAAGGTGTCAGCTGTGGCTGAGGTTGCTTTAGTCCCTCTTGCACAGCACTATGTGGGCGCCTCACTCTGCAAAGGGGGAGAGTTGGCTCCTGTAACTTAGAGCAAGGAGTTTTGTTGAAGAGAGGGCGCATTGGTTGGGAGTACTTACTGCCCTTTGGAAAATGCATTATGATGATGATGATTTATTAGCATGGCGTCCTAACTGTAATCCCCTTGCTCTTATCTTCCTGTTCCCACCCTCCCTCCCTTTGCATTCTATTTCCTCCTCCAACCTCTGACAGGTAGGGTCCTCATCCCCAACCATCTGACCACAGCCTACCAGGTCTCATCTTGAGAGCCTGCATTCCTTTCCTCTGTCCTCCCACAGGACCTCTCCCCTCAGGGGCAGTGAGCAAATCAAGAGCACCAGAGATGTTGTCAGAGGCAGTCCCCTGCTGGGAGCCATAAACTCAGTGAGTGCAAAGGCAGCCTTCTGCTAGTCAGAACCTGCTGGTAGGATCCTTTGTGTTGTTGTGGAAGCTGCCACACCTGAATGTGTGAACTACCTACTGCAGAGATAAGACAGAGGAACTTGGGCAGAGAGTCTCCACAGGCTCTGCTCTCTTCCCAGCTCCCCTGAGGACTTGTAACAAGTTTCTGTTACAGGAGAATTTAGCAGGATAATGCTTCCTTTATAGGCTGCCCTGAGGGCAAAGTGGGATGGAGTTTGTAGGCAGGTGTCTGATGTCCATATAAACCTTGCATCGGAGATCCTCTACCTGGCCTTCTTGTCTCCCTGTTCTCTGTTCTTTCCCCATCTGCACTCCTTCCTTCAGGTGAACCCTGGTTTGAAGTTGTCCCACAGGAAAGGAAGTCCTCCACTCATCTTCCTCCCCCTGTGGACAGTGAGCTGTCCATCAGCTACATCTGAACAGGGAGTCTAAGGTTTTCTGTTTGCAATGTCCTTGGTTGGTGCATCAGTTTGTGCAGGCCCCCCTGGGTCCAGATCCACATACCTTAGTAGTCTCCTTGTGGAGTTTCTGACAACCCCCCTCCCACATTTTTCCATCCCTTAACTCTACAATACAATTGAAGCTCTTCACCCAGAGTCCAGCTGCATGGCCCAGTATCTGTCCTGATGCCCCACTGGGTGGAATCTCTCAGAGGACATCTTGGTTGAGCTAATATCCACTTATAAATGAGTATATACCATGTGTCTTTCTGGGTCTGGGTTACTTCACTCAGGATGATCATTTCGAGTTCCATCCATTTGCCCGCAGATTCAAGATTTCCTTGTTCTTGATAGCTGAATAGTATTCTATTGTGCAAATGTCCCAGAGTTTCTTTGTCCATTCTTCAGTTGAGGTGTTTAGTACTTGTATTTTTTTTTTTTTTTTTTTTTTTTTTTTTTGGTAAATAATTTGTTTTGTGAATGAGACCAAAAGAAATTGGAATTAGGGTGTTGGATGTTTTTTGCCCGCGTTTTTTAGTCTAGGAGACTTGTATTCCAAGCTAACAAGTTAGGCTGCCTATCTTTTATGTGAAGGCTTCAGAATTCACTCTAGGGCTCAGATATGGGGTGCAGCATCCTACTAGACCCAGTTCTGGTCTAGGCTGGCAGCAAGAATGCTGGGAGGCTTGTGCAGAGCAGAGCCACAGGGCAGCCTGACAGTTGGAGTGTTGGACCCTAGAGTCCCCATCAGGGAAGGGGTCGCCGGAGAAGACCACTCAAAGGCATACAGGCTTGGAATGTATAGGGTAAAATTTATTTACTGACACACAGAAGGCCCAGTTTGTTGATATGTCAGGGGCCCTCAGCACTCGGGAGGTTGAATGACACCGATAGCTGTTACAGGCGAGTTGTTAAAGGTAAACCACAAAGCAGGGGGGTTGCTATCAAGTTAACCAATGGAAATTGGCGTTGGGAGAACCTCTTGTGGGGACTTGGGGTGAGGAGTCCCTAGGGTGGTTACTGAAACCGTATGGGACCTTTGATAAGTGGGAAGCTCGCATGACTATTCTGGAACTAGGGGGAACTCCTGAGCTAGCAGTACAAGAAATGGGAGAAGCCCAGTCTATCTTTTTATAATTTTAAACATTTTTACAGTTTTCGCGGAGCTGTGAAGAGAGATAAACCTGTTTTTTTATGATTTCAAGTGTGATCGGAATGGCTTTGTGAGGAACAGGTGAGGTTAATCCCTAGAAAGACACCCCTCGTCAGGAGTTTGATTGTGCCAGCTGAAAAGAAACCCGTGAACAGACTCGGAGGGAGATAATAATAAATGAGCCCAGAAGTGGAGTGGGTCCTTGGGAGACTGGGAAGTTTTTGGCCTGTTTGTAGACACGCTGAGACCTCCTCTGTGGGCTCTGGCTATGCTGAGGTTCCGGTTACGGTTCTCCAGGTGTCCAGAGAAGAAATCCTGCTTATTACAACAACCAGGAGAATCATTCCTGCCTTGGAACTAGATCCTACGGGATTGTTATTGTTTCTTTAATATCCTCTTTTCCGGTGTTTTTGAGTTAGTAGGGTTATAAGTATGTAGGTTCAGTTAATAAGTGGCCTGCACTTGAGAGGAGTGGGAGAGACCAGTCTTCTGCAGGCAGGAGACACTAAAAAACCAGGAGAGGTGACAAGTAAGAGAAAATCTGGGTGGGCCATTGAGAAAGGTTTAGGGGAATACCATGTGACTGGAACTGAGGGATAGTGGGTGGGTCTATTTAATTTCCTTCTGTGATGGGGGTCCATAGTGGGGGCAGGTTTGTTTACAGGAACCCAACAACTCGCCTCAAACGCAGATTCCGTGGCTGTGGCTGGGACGTCCACCATCAGCCCGGCAGACCCAACCCCCCAGGTCATAGGGGATGAAAGAAAATCCCTGCATCGTGGGAAATGGGGGAGAGGAGGCAGCGTGATTTCCTACAGCTGCCCTTTTGGGTTTTTCGAGACAGGTTGCTCTGTGTAATCCCCGTGGCTGGTCCTAGTCGCAGCGTTCTAGACAACTCGCAGTGATCTGTCTGCCTGTGGCCTCCTGCTCTTAAGGATGGCAACTAAGTCACAGTTCTGTTGAGGAGATCTTACCGTGTCGGGGAAGGGGTTTATTGTGAGTTTGTAAAATATTTGTTTTATGGTGCCAGAATAATTTTTCATCAAAGCACTCCATGGGCATTGCAGGATGTGTTATTTGGACACTGCGATTCAACTGCTATAGCAGTTAAAATCTGCCTCAAATTCAATTCACCCTGCGGTCTTAACCCCATGTTCCACATTTGCCTATTCAGAGCGTGGCCTTGGTCCGGGAATAGGCTTCACAGAAAGCTTTGTGTACATGTTGGTCATATGTGGACCAATGTAGTTTGATTGAATCCAAACTAACGATTTTAGTAAAGCACCATAGTTATGGTTGGAAACATAAACATCTTGTATGGAGCACAGCATTCAGAAATAGCGTTTAATGCCTAATTATGAATGTTATACCTTGAGTCTGATGAAAAAACTGAAGATCTGACTGGCTCCATGGAGGGGTATGGTTGAGGGTTTATTTTATGCGGGTTTCATCCTGAGATTCCTGTGGAGAAAAAACCAAATTTATACCACTTGCGCCGGCGCTATTATAAATAGTAAATATTGACCAAGAAAATGACTGTGGTCAAGAGCTACAGGGGCTTATGAAAAGAAGACCTATGGTGCCATCATAGACTTCCCAGTGGGGCTTGTTATTTTTTGAGACTAAACTTCTAGCAGTCCCGGTAGCGAATCTGGTTCTTGGCAGGGGTAAGTTGCAGGTCAATTTTGGGGCTTTAACAGTAGAGGAGAAAACACCCAGATGTATCTAGAGGGTCCAGACTGGAGCAAGCTCATGAGAGACCAAGTGGGGAGGAGATGAAGGACAGAAAAGAGAAGGGAGAGAAGACTAGGTTTAGAGAGAAACCAGGCAGGCAAGAAATCACCTCTCCAAAAATGTCTCCTTGAATATGTTAATCTCAGGTAGCCACCCTTTCTTATCTCGGTGAGAGCCCAACACTAATCATGCTGTGAGAGTGATATCAGGCGCACGACTGTTTATTATAGATAGAAACTCACTAGAGAGTACAACAAAATTAGAATACATCTTTTGAGTGAGTATGATTGCTACTTAAATTAAAAATGCTCCTTGGTTCAAGGAAATCACTTGGGCCTGGGCACTTTGGGGCCAAACTCTTGTTTTTAAAATCATGGCTTTGTTAACACTGAGTTTTTTCACGTAGACTTCTTGCAGGGTGGGAATGCCGGAACCTGGCCCTCAGGGCTTTTTTTTTTCAGAGACCTCCTGATTGTAGCAGTGCTCATCGTGGATTCTGGGGTCAGAATCCAGTGTGCTTGCAGTCTTCCTGCCCCCTCTCGGGCTCTAGAGGAAAAAAGGCCTCGGCATGGTGTGTAAACTATTGTGAATGGAGTCTCACATCTTCATAAACTGAGGGAAATCCTCAGTGAAGAAGAAACAGTTTTAAATATGCTTATCTCTTTCACTTCATGTATCGTTTTTGGCAGGTGTGTAACAATCTTCGTTTTTGTGTCCAATAAAGTGCTTGCACGCTCTTTCCATGTGTGGGTCTCCCACTGCGTCAGCCAGATCGGCTCACCTGTGAAATGACAACTAAGAGCCCTAGGATAGTGAAGACATAGTCGATTGTAGCAAAGGATCCAGGATGTTAGACAGATTGACATGGTGTCGGGTGGCCTCTGAGTGACAATAGAACAGAGCAAGGAAAATGGTTTGCAAGATTCTATTTCATTAATGATTCTGGAAGTTTCACTGAGAATAAGTTAGAATGTGTAAAATGGATTCCCCATTATAGGCGAGTACGTAAAGCATTCATAGGTCACTGTAAGGTGATTAGTTTGCGAGTCTCTGAAATAACTGTTGCCCATTGAAAACAAGTCTCTGACCTAGACTGAAAGCAGGTCTTGGCCTTGGATGTGAAATGAGCCATATTAAGTGTGGTAGCAAGATTCCGGAATATGGATTCCTTTCTAGGCCTGTGACCTTCCTGATCATTTCTTTGGTCAGGTTCCTCCAAGTGTAATCTTATATTTTGCCCCCCTGTGCAAGTTACACTCATATTGAACCAGAAAATATTGCTATTACTACAAATAAGTTTTGCCAGTAGTGGCTCCAGTGGGCATGTCTGACAGATGGGATTGTGCACACAGCATCCAAATTGGGATGTGCCACTGATACTCTGCCTCCGCCCGCATGCTGCAAGAGCTATTTTTGACAATTGTTAAGGTATTACGATGTAGTCGCAAGATATGGATTTCGGGGCCCGGGGGATCCAGCCTCACAGCCCCGGAGGAAGGCAATTCTCATAATATCGGCCTCAGCTGGGCCTCGCTTCGTCCTTCTTGTGACAATGGTCTCCTAATAGGAAATCATGAGCCAGATCCCCATCTTTATCGTTATCATGGAACGCTGGAGCCCCCTGCGCATGATCGAATGGGAGGTCTGCCTGGCACCAAAGATTGCTCAGCACCACGCCGACCCCGGGTAGCAGAGGCAAAAAAGGGCCAGAGGCCCGGAGCTTTGGAGCCAGCTGCCGACCGTTTGGTTTGTGGGGACAGGGGTGGAAACGCGCATGGCCGCTATGCTCTCACAGTACAAATGGGAAATGACTATGCACCCCTGCTTCAAAGTATTGACTCGCAGCTGCCTGGTCCGATCTTTGTTTTTCTCTTCTCTTTGTAATCTATTAACATGGATTTTGAGTGTGTTGAGTTCCGTTAGCTTTTGTTATTTTTGGGAACTCTCTGTGGAGGAACATTTTTAAGTTGGTCTCTTGATCCTATAGGTTTACATCTCATTTCTTAGCAAGTCTGTGGTTTTCCAGTTGTAATAATCCATGTTTGGGTTTTTTTGTTACTTAAGTGATTGGTATGGTTGACACATGGATTTGGGGTTTTTCAACTTTCTTCTCATATATAAGTGTCTCTGTGGACTAATTAGCTTTCAGCTCTCAACAGTTCAGACCCCACAGTCCATGTGAGGAGCCGCATTTGAGGCATGCTCTTATCAGAAATGTCTGTTACGATGTCGCGGTGAGAGATTGTGTGACTGAATGATTACACCTACTAGCCTGAAGATGCTTTTTGATTAGAGGATAGCAAGTTAGAACAAAAAAATGGTACACAAAAAGTGAGATTTTGCTTGTTGCACATGATCCTGGGAAGTTCCTATTTGGGGAAGAAAGTGGAAAATTCAGAAATTGAGCCTAATTGGCTGTTCCTGTAAGGACCTGGAAGGTCAGAGTGTTTTTGAGTAGTTCAGACAAAGGGAAGGTAGGTCATAGGGATTCAGCAGAAAATAGCCCCTGGGGAAAATTGAGCTAAGGACATTGTTGTGATATTTCCCAAACTTTTTTATTCTACTCATGCCCTGAGACAAATTGAAATCAGTGGACTGATTCTTTAGATGGAATATTGAAACTTTGATGGTTTAATAGGAGGGCATGTATTCATGAGATTCATGATTTAATATGACCTGAGGTTTCTGAGGCATATGGATTGTAGTGTGGACATTCTTTCCTACAACAACGTTTTTGCTCTGAATTGTTTGAATGATGTGAGTATTTTGTCCGTAGGCAGACATGTATATCATGTTGCCTCCTCTTCACGGCTGTCAGAACTCCTGAACTTGGAATAATGAATAGTTGTGAGCCCCATGTAAATAATGAAAACAATATGACCTCAAGTATTTTTCCCTCATTTTGCGTTTTCGCTTAATTTTATTATTGATATTTTTTTTTTTGGGTTTTCAGACATATGTCTTTGTGTAGCCTTGGCTGCATGTACTCACTTTGTATCTGGGGCTGGGCCTCGAACGCCAGAGTGATCTGCCTGCATCTGGCTCCCGAAGTGCTGGGATAAAGGCATGCCCACCAATGCCCAGCTTACCTCAAAGTAGTTTCATACCAGGCAAGAGCTTTTGCGGGTAGAGCCAGCCTCCTGCCCTATTTTGTTTAATTTATATGTGCATGTATATTTATTACATTGATATTGCTATTATTTCCTCCTGTTCAGTTATAAATGTTTGAACATAGCAGTCCCTTTTATAAACCTTACATATTGTTTTGCAACTGAAAACCAGGTGCACTGCAGGTTTTGGAAGATGAAATATCAAACGAGTGAATGTATAATTCTTTGTAGGAACTTCAGTAACGACCTCTGGTTTTCTTCTGTCTTTTGTTTTGTTTTGTGTTTTTGATTGTTTATTGAAGGGAGGTCCGAGAGCTTAATAATTACGTCATGCATACGCAACATGCTGGCACCTGCATCTGCACTCTGAGTGCAGTGATTAAAGGCATGAGCAACTATACCCAGCTTTCCCACATTTTTTTTCCCCCCCTGTAGTTTAGTAATATGGTCTTCATTTCTCTGATTTGTGATCTGTGTGCTTCGCTCTCTCTGTCTGGTTTAATTGGCTTTCCTTGAAAGGCTATTTCCTGTTCAAGGGCACAGAAATGACAAATGCCAAGAGCTGTGCATATTGGGAAAGAAGCCTGTGAGTCTCTGGAGGCAGCCCCACTCATTTTTCACACAGCTGTATCCTGGGTTAGGAAAACCGATGATTTTGCCTCAAACGCTTCCTGGTGGCTACCCTGTACTTTCCATGCCTTCTCTCTTGTGTCGGGATAATGCATTACTGCAGATTTCCTGCATAATCTTATGAAGGTGATTATATAGTTTTCCTGATAGTGATTTTCGAAATATATTCAGTAACATCTAAGCCCTCCTACAAATTAGCAAAAACTGCTAGGAAGTTTTCTGCGAACCACATGAGTGTACACCAGAAAGAAAAACAAGAGTGAAACAATTAATGAACAGGGAATGCATTCATTCTAGGTTTTAGTCCAGGGCTGATCCTAGGGGTTTTTTACCACAATAAGAAAGACCATATGAATATAAACAAGAACAAATAGGTTTTTCTATACAAGAAACAGGACAGACACCTGTTTCTTGATGACACCTTGACACCAAAAACTCTTTTTGGAACCATAATGTCAGAGAATAGAAAAAGATAAAGCTTCTGCTTGGAACTCAGTGAGCTTATAGATAAAACTACTATGTGAACTGTAAGGAGCAAAAAACTGTTCAAGTTTATATCTAGTTCGAGAATAACTTAAATCCATAGTCTACTGCATTCTTTTCTGTATGATTGTATAGGGGAAAAACCTAGGAACAGAATAAAAGAGAGAGGGGCTTTGCTGGAGCCTGTGCTACCCTTAACGATTTGTTGTGTATATATGTTCACATGTGAATAGACTGTGTATGCATGTTTAAATGTCGACATGTGGTTGTTGTTGTTGTTGGGTGTGGGAAAGTTGGAAAGGTCCCTTGTGTGTATGAATGGGTAACCTGTCGGCATTCTCATTGCTACATGAGCTGATATAGGGGAAGAGCCACAGCCAGGGCTGGGTTCCCTGAGGATGGCCATGATTTGCTGGCATTCGTCGCAAAGACAATGCTAAATCCAACGCCAGCACCACAGGAAAGCTGTGGGAATTCCTGTTCAATCCATGTTTATTTTACCTTGTATGGTGGTATGTGTAAAGGCTTTTTTTACTCTCTCTCCCCCCCTCTCCCCCCCCCCCCGCCTTGTACTACGTGGTCACATAGAAAAAAACAGTCCAGAACTGTTCCTTGTCCCGTTTTCAGTTCTCAGCTTCCAGCATCCACTGTTTGGATCACAAGTAGCCACTGAGCCGAAAAGCAGACTAAGTTTTTCTTTTATTCAACCTCCTGTTGTTTGCACAGGAAACTGGCCACAAGCCTCAGCTGTTAAACAGTAGACTCCTTTAGCTAAGGAGCGGCTTTGGCAGCAAGAAGGCCATAAACCAAATATCTCAATTGAAGCCGCAGATGGTTCTTTGTATCTGCCAACACTGTGTCTGTGCAAATACTACCAGTGTTCAAGGCTGGCCCGTGAATGGGGAGATGAACCTCATTGTTCAGTTTTTCCTTCTAAAAAAATGGAAAAACGTATGTGGTTACAGTAGAAACTTTTGTGGTTTTCTGGAAATGAATGAGGAACACCAGATTTTACATGACTATGTTTTCAATGGCGCAGACATGTACAAGTGATGTCAGTGTCCGGCTTTCTGCGGACACATGTACAGCATACTTTAGGATGCATGACCTGTGATGATGAGCATGTGAACTTCACTTGGGAGAGTGGCGCTTTGCGGATACGTCCAGAAGAGTCCACAAGGATGTGATCTGGAGACCTACACGAACCAACCTGATGTAGGTAGGACTGAATTAATGTTTTTGCTTTTTAAAGTCAAGGGGACAATGTTTTCTTATGTTACTAGTGTTCTTCTGCAAGCAATTGAGAATGAGGATAATGGATTATAAACCAGGCATGGTCTGAGAGACGCCTGGATATAATAACTTCAAATTTTTTCTATTTTCCTAATAAGAATAATATATTTCTGGTACTATATTTTAAGGCTACATTTGGGAGACCAAATATTGAAGACATTGGTCAAGTGCTAGAAGACATGGAGGGTAATTTTCATGTGCAACTGATTCAGGCTGCAGAAAAAAATTTTAATAATAGTGCGCCGGCAAGGTTTAAAGAAAAGCAGACAAGTGGTTAAAAACGAAAAATAATCTACCCTCTTTGCCCTGTCTCGTGGTCAGGAGGACCCAGGGAGGGTGGCAGGTTGCGCGACACCCCTTTCCCACCCGCTGCCCACGAACCAGCAGTGGGAGGGGTTTGAAACCCCGGAAATGGTGTGGAGCCCGGGATCTTTCCTGGAAGGCTATACAGTGGAGCTGGGAAGGGGCCAGTTAAGGGTGGGTCGCTTTGGGGAGAGGTGGGGTGGGGAGCTGAGACTCGTACCGGAGACTGAGTGGGTCCGGGGCAGAAGCTAGCAACCTGTGCCCAAGGAGCCCCCCCCCCCCCGTTTGGCCTGGAGTGCTTGAGTTGGCTGAGGCCCCCCAGACCAGAGACCGTCCCTTGGAGTTGGCCTTGCAGCACGTTGGGATGGCCCGGCCCCCGCGCTCCGGACTCCACTCCGGTTAGTCCCCGCCCTCCGCGGAGGGAGGGGCCTCGCGCCCCTCAGAGGCGTGACCGAGGCTTTCCGAGTGTTTCCTGCCCTGCGCCGCCGCGGGCCGCACCACCCGCCAGGAGATGCTGGCCTCCCCGGGACACTGAGAGCCGAGCCTTCGGTGGTGTTGACCACCAAATGTAGTCGCGCAGCCATGGGCCCTGGGGCTGGATCTCACTCGACGCGGACCATGCTGCCGCCGCTTGCCATGCCTGGGTCGAACTGAGTGGCGGGGCTGCCATTTCCTGAGGAGACATGAAGAAGCCGGGGGCGTCGGCGGAGCAGGCGCATAAGAGTTTTTGCCAGCTTCTGCAGTGCGGCTGACGCCCATGCTCGATGCGTGGTGCGAACTGAGTGCATGGAATGCCATTTCTGAGGAGACATTAAGAAGCTTGATGCGTCGGCGGGCGGCGCATGAAGCGTCATGCCTGCTGTCGTCAGTGCAGCTGCGGCCCGTGCTCCCACACACAGTGTGGTGGGTGATGTGTGTGTGTGTGGTTGTGTGTGGGTGGGTGAAAGTGAGTGCAGGGTCTGACATTTCTGAGGAGACATAAGACCTGGAGGCATCGGCAGGGGGGGCGCCTGAAGCAGTCCCGGCCGCTGCAGTGCACTGCGCCCGGGCTTACCACACACAGCTGTGTGCCTTCTTGTGGTGGGGAAGCCTGGGAAGGGAGGAAGGTGATGGAGAGGAAGAGAAGTTTGGTTTGAGCTCTGAGTGTACAGTCCTTCAACGATATCATCCACCCTGGCTGCTGAATATGGGAAAGGCCAGGGTGGCTGTCAATTCAGAGATCCCCAACGGCTGTGAGTGCCCCCAAGTACCCAGGAAGGATGAACAATGATTAGGGTGAGGGTTCCAGGGTGCCGTAGGGTTTGACATTTGTGAGGGGGTGGATTGGAAGCTGACAGATGAGCCCCCACCTCCACCTCTCCCAGAAGAAAGGACCCCTTACCTGCTGGCCGTTCCCCTCGGACCATGTGTTCCTGGCCCCCAAACGGAAGAGCGTGGAATGCCAGGAATGAGACCCCCACCCCAAGGAAAAAGGTAAAGGAGGGCCAAGAGAGCAACTTGAAGAGGTGGGAGGAGATGCCTGCCCCTCCCCTGGGAGCAGGACCAGGCAGCCCTGGCCTTCTTCCACCCCCCCGCGCACCCCCAGGTTCCTGAATCCCAGCCGGCATTCTCATGCCTTCACCCTGGGCGCCCTCCCGATAACTGGGAGAAACCCAAGCCACCTATGGACTTCTGCTGAGGGCTCGACATGCCATCCCCATCCCACGAGGGAGGAAAACTCCAGCTTTTTCAAAGCCGTATATGCCGAGCTGCTGTAGCGGGGTGCCTGATACGCTTCTTCCTCCCAGGACTCAGACACAAACTCTCAGACTCCTAGGGCACATGCTTAGTAGGGACAAAGCTCGTGGGAGGCCTGGATGGCCTTCAGCCAAGCCTGGGAGCAGCTCTGCTGAGAAGGAAAACCATGGGGTAGCGGTGGGCTAAATGCCCTGTCAGGGGGGACCACTGTCTTTGGCCTCTGGGCCCTGCCCATCACTGGCCTCCACATTATGTGGCCTCCCACCCCCCAAGCACGGAGCCTGACAATCTGCCTTTCGTTGGCCCTGCTGCCCTCGGCTGCATGGCTCCATACTTCCAGCACTGGACATCCAAGAGTTAAGTGTCAGCATGAGTCGGCAGGACTTTGAGCTGGCTGGCGCTACAACAGTGTCTGTGGCCTCGGATGAGCTAAGCTGGAGGACGCGATGACCCCACGCATGCTTAATTGGTGGGTTTTTGCCGCCAGCCATGTCCTCTGGACCTCAGCTGACAGGTGGGTTTCCACAAAATCAGTCATGTGTTTTCTGAACCGACTGCAAGGTTTGCAGGAGTTGGTGCTTTCTGGGTTCTTCCGGGCTTCTCCATCTCGGGGCTCCACACCCACTCCGCCTGCAACCGTGCCTCTTGGACCTCACACTGGATTAAGGAGGTGAAAGACTTCCCGTTCTGACCTGCTTGCCCGCGAATTTCATTCACCCCTAACTGAGGACCAGGTTTTTTCATCAGGACTTTGACACACCTCAGTTTAATATCTTGGGATGTCTCCCAGAGACATGTGCCAGCCTTCCCCCTTTCCCATCTACCGCTGAGGGCGTGGTGAGCTTTGCTTCCCATCTCTGGCCTTCCACCTGCTTCGTTGTCCATCCACGTGAGGGTGTAGGGTCAAGAGGGGTAGCGAGGGAGGTGCTGAGCAAAGGGTATGGTGGGGTGGTGAAGGTACAATCTTTAGTAGAGAAAGGGTGAGGGGGCAGGATCCTGGGAGCCACGTGGCTGTGGGAGGTTGATGGATGGGTGCGGGAGGCATAGAGCAGACCAACAAGGGTTCATGGCCAAAAGGCCACTGTGGTGTGATGGGGGTCCAAAAAGGGGAAACCAAGGAGCAGTTTGGGGACCCTGAGTCAGGGGCCTCCAGCCAGGAAATGCCAAGGACTGGTGGCATGGTAGGAGGAGCAGATGTGGGGTCCGTTCCCTCTCTGTGGGTTTACCTCTCTCACTTCCACTCTGTCCAATTTCAGTTCTTTTCCCTGACCCTGACATCCCTTTGACGCCACTGAAAATGGGCATCTATTACAAGGAGTAGGGGCCAGGGTCAACCTGCTGTTCAGCTCGTGCTCAGGAGTGGTGAAGGGGTAGCCCAGACCCCTGAGCCTGCTCA
>NW_026131418.1:0-24260 GCF_903995435.1 Acomys russatus | reverse complement strand
TGGTTGGTTTTACCAGCAGGGCGTTTTTGAGACTGGAGGATAGCAACTGCTAGGCCCGCATTAGTAAGCGGTCCTCCGAGGTCTCTACACACTCTGAGCCAATCTTGTAAGCCCTTATTTTTTCTAGGCTATGGCGGCTCTGCACTCTTGAGTGGCTTGTTCAAATATCAACTGTTCAATAAAAGGTTCCACATGCTCAACATCTCCAAAGATACGTCCTGCTGCTTCTGTCATTCTGGCCACAAAATCGGAAAACGATTCCTCAGGCCCTGAATAATTTTGTAAGGCGCCTATTAGCCTCCCCTTTTTTAGAAAGCGCTTTCCAGGCTTTAATAGCTGTCTGTGAAATTTGAGCATAGGCTCCCCAATGGTAATTTGTCTGATTCACAGTAAATTGACCTTGACCTGTCAACAAGTCAAAGGTCCAGTTTCTCTGTTCAGGAGTAAGGGCAAGAGCATTGGCCTGGGCTTGTTGTTTGAGCGGCCTCATACCAGAGAGCCCTCCATTCCATGTATTGACCCATATCTGGAAGTGCGGCTTTTGCTACCATCTGCCAATCAGAAGGAGTTAAGGTGCCATGCCAATTCTATCCAACAGTACCAGGGTAAAATTTGCATTAACCCGTATTTGCGGACAGACTCAGCCAATTCTTTAATTAGGTTATTTCGACGGGGGCATGTACTCGTCCCCCGTTCTCTGTTTCAAAAACAGGAAGAAAATTGTGTAATTTTTTACGAATCTTTTCCGGCCAAAAGGAAATCCAGACCGCGGTTCGTAGGTGGAGGAGCGGTGGGTGTTACCCTACGAGAGGAGTTATGGGAGGGTTTTTTATTATTTCCTCGTGTCGTCTGGGTAGTATCTCTCCTCCTCATATTTGGCTGCCTCCTCCTCTAACTCTGCTTCTTCCTCTGAATCAAGAGCCTCATTGTCAGAGGCATTGGGGCTAGAGCTTGCAGAGCTATCAATATTTAATGCCTCAAGTTCCCTTAATGGGTAAAGTCCTTGTGATGTCCCTTCTGGGGAATCAGGGGACTGCACTCCTTTTACAGGAGGGTTCTTAGCTTCTTTCCTTTTACGGGTATCCCTTTTCTTGCGCGCACCCAACCCTCTCACTACGTTCGGTTTCTGACATGCTATCCTGAACTTCCTCTAGGGCGACCTGTCCTTCTCTACTACTGCCCTCTTGCAATTGTCATCCTATAGGCAATTTTTTACAAGTAAAAAAATAAAAAATATCAAAAATAAAAAATATCACTCCTAGAATCGGCCCAAGAAATTCAGAAATATGCATACCTCTCCGAACTTACCTATCCCTGCAGTTCTGAATCCTCCTTGAAGTCAAGGGGTCTCCGAAGGTGCTGACGATGGTGTGGTCAATTTCCCGGGTTTCGGCACCAGATGTGACTCCCGTAACCGTCTCGCCAGCAAGAACGACGCGGCACACGTACAGGATCCTTCTGCAGCAAAGCTTTAATGCATCTTGAAGGGAGAGCATAAGCTTACAGCGAGTAAAATGGAGACCCCAAACAGCAGAAACCCATCCCTTATATAGGAAACTGTTCTCCCGCTTAGGATGTGTCAGTCCCTGATTGGCTGTTACTCATCAGGCGATATGACGCCACGGGAGAGGCAGAGCACAACAAGTGGAAAGTTCCTTCGCACATGCGCAGATTACTTGTTTACCAGTTTGGGACACAGGATGTCAGCGCCATCTTGTAATGGCGAATGTGAGTGCGGCCTCTCACAGCTAGGACTAGGGTTATGGTAGGTTTAGTGTTAGGTTTAGGGTTAAGTTAGGGTTAGCGTTAGGGTGAGGGCTAGGGCTAGGGTTTAGGTTTAGTGTTAGAGTTAGGTTAGGGTTTTAGGGTTAGGGTTAGGGTAATGGATAGGGTAAGGTTTAAAGTTAGGGTTTAGGATAATGTTTAGGTTTAGGTTTAGGGTTCGGTTAGGGATAGGGATAGGTTTAGGGTTAGGGTTAGGGTTAGTGTTAGGGTTAGGGTTAGAGTTAGTTTAAGGTTAAGGTTGGGGTTAAGTTAGGGTTAGGGTTAGGTTAGGGTTAGTCCTTGGGTTAGGGTTAGGGTTACAGCTAGTGCTAGAGTTAGGGTTAAGTTTAGGTTTAGGGTTAGGGTTATGTTCAGTGTGAGGGTTAGGGTTAGGTTCAGGGTCAGGGTCAGGGACAGTGTCAGGTTCAGGGTCAGGGCCAGGGACACCTTCAAGGTCAGTGTCAGGGTCAGGTTCAGGGTCAGCATCAGTGTTAGTGTTAGGTTTAGAGTTAGGGTTAGGGTTAGGGCTAGGGTTTGGGTTAGGGTTAGTTTTAGGGTTAGGATTAGGGTTAGGGTTAGGTCTAGGGTTAGGGTTAGGTTTAGGTTTAGGATTAGGGTTTCGGGTTAGGGTTAGGGTTAGGGCTAGGGCTAGAGTTAGGGTTAGGGCTAGGGTTAGGGTTAGGGTTATGGCTAGGGTTAGGGTTAGGTTAGGGTTAGGCCTAGGATTTGGGTTAGAATTATGGTTATTGTTGAGGCTAGGTTTAAGTTTAGGTTTAGGGTAGGGTTACAGTTAGGGTTAGGTTGAAGGTTAGGGTATGGGTTATGGTTACAGTTAGGGCAAGGGTTTGTGTTAGGGTTAGGGGAATGGTAAATGTTAAGGTTTGTGTTAGGTGCTAAGTTCGGGTTTGAGTTAGGGTTAGTGTTATGTCTAGGTTGAGGGTTAGGTTTAGGTTTAGGTTAGGGTTAGGGTTACAATTAGGGTTAGGGGTAGGGTTAGGGTTAGAGTTAGGGTTAGGGTGGGGGGCTAGGTTTATGGTTAGGATTAGTGTCAGGATTTGGTCAGGGTCAGAATCCAGGTAAGGGTCAGGGTCAGGTTCAGGGTCACTGTCATGGTCAGGGCCAGGATTAGGTTTAGGTTAGGGTTAGGCTTATGGTTATGGTTAGGGCTAGGTTTAGGGTTAGGTATAGGGCTAGAGTTAGGGTTAGGTTTAGGTTTAGGTTTAGGGTTAGGTTAGGTTAAGGATTAGGGTTAGTGTTAGGGTTAGGGTAAGGGTAAGGGTAAATGTTAGTGTTAGGGTTAGGGTTAGAATCAGGGTTAGGGTTAGGGTAGGGCAAGAGCTAGTGTTAGGGTTATGGTTAGGTTTAGGGTAAGGTAAAGGGTTAAGGCTAGGGTTAGGTTTATGTTTAGGGTTAGGTTTTAGGGTTAGGGTTAGGTCTAGGGTTAGGATTAGGGTTAGGTTTAGGGTTACGGTTAGGGTTAGGTAAGGTTTAGGGCAGGGTCACGGTCAGTGTCCATGGCAAGTGTTAGGGTTAGGGTTAGGGTTAGGGCTTGGTTTAGATTTAGGGCTAGGGCTAGGGTTAGTGTTAGGTTTAGGGTTAGGGTTAGAGTTATGGTTACATTAGGGTTATTTATAGGATTAGGGGTAGGGATAGGGATAGGGTTAGAGTTAGGATTAGGGTAAGGCAAGTGTTAGGGTTAGGAGTATAGTTAGGGGTTAGGGTTAGATTTAGGTTAGGGTTAGGATTAGGTTAGGGTTAGGGTTAGCATTAGGGTTATGGTTAGGTTTAGGTTAGGGCTATGGCTAGATTGAGGACTAGGGTTAGATATAATGTTAGGGGTTGGGTTAGGGTGAGGGTTAGGGTTAGGTTTAGTGCTAGGGCTAGGCCTAGGGCTAGGGCTAGGGCTCAGATTAGGGTTAGGTTAGGGGTTGGGGTAAGGGTGAGGGCTAGGCTGAGGGTTATGGTTAGGTTTAGGGCTAGGGTTAGGGTTACGATTGTGTTAGGGGTGGGTTAGATCTAGGGTTAGGGTTAGGGCTAGGTTTAGTGTTAGTTTAGGGTTAAGGTTAGGGTAAAGATTAATGTAAGGGTTAGGTTTATGGTTAGGGTTAGTTTAGGCTTAGGGTTAGGGTTTCGGCAAGGGTGAGGGTTAGGTTTAGTTGTAGGGCTATGGCTAGGTTTAGGGCTAGGGTTGGGTTAGGCTTAGGGCTAGGGTTCTGGTTAGGGGTAGGTTTAGGGCTAGGGTAAGTGTTAAGTTTAGGGTTAGTGTTAGGGTTGGGATTGGACTTGGGGATGGGGTGGGTGTTGGGGTTATGTTAAGGTTAAGGTTGGGTTAGGTTAGTGTTAGTGTTAGTGTCAGTGTTAGGTTAGGGTTAGGGTTAGTGCTAGAGATAAGTCTAGGGATAGGGTTAGGGTTAATGTTAATGTTAGGGTGAGGGTTTGGGTTAGGGTTAGTCATAGGGCTAGGCCTAGGGCTATGGCTATGGCTAGGTTTAGGCATAGAATTAAGGCTAGGGCTAGGGATAGTGTCATGCTTAGGGTGAGGTATAAGTTGAGGCTTATGGGATAGGTTTAGGAATAGGTATAGGATTAGGATTACGGTTATGTTTAGGTTTAGGGTTAGGTTTAGGGCTAGAGCTAGGGCTAGTGTTAGTGTTGGGTTAGCGTTAGGGCTAGGGTTAGGGTTAGGTTAGGTTAGGGTTACGGTTACGTTAGGGTATTGGTTAGGTTCAGGGTCAGGGTTTACGGTTAAGGATAGGGTTAGGGTCCGGGTCAGGGTCATGGTCATGGTCATGATCAGGGGCAGGGTCAGGGTCAGGGTCAGCGTTAGAGTTAGGGTTAATGTTAGGGTTAGGGTTAGTGCTAGGGTTAGGGTTAGGGCTAGCATTAGGGTTAGGGTTAGGATTATGTTATGATTCGGGTTAGGGTTAGAGTTAGGTTTAGAGTTAGGGCTAGGCTTATGGTTAGGGTTAGGGCTAACGTTAGGGTTAGGGTTATGTAACTCAGGGTTAGGTTTAGGGCTAGGTTTAGGGTTAGGGCTACGGCTAGGGTTAAGGATTAAGGTTCAGTTTAGGGTTAGGGTTAGTGCTAGGGTTAGGGTTAGGTTAAGGGTTAGGGCTAGGGCTAGGGTTAGGATTAAGGTTCAGTTTAGGGTTAGGAGTTAGTGCTAGGGTTAGGTTTAGGGTTAGGGTTAGGGCTAGGGCTAGGGCTAGGGCTAGTTCTAGAGTTTAGGGTTAGGGATCAGGCTAGGACTAGGATTGAGGTTAGGTTTTGGGTAAGCGCTAGGGTTACGGTTAGGGTTAGAGTTAGGGTTAGTTTACAGTTAGGGTTAGGTCTAGGGTCAGGGTTAGGTTTAGGGTAGTGTTAAGGTTAGGGTAAATGTAAGTGGAAGGGTTAGGGTTAGTATTAGGGTTAGAGTTTGGGTTAGTTTAGGGATAGGTTTAGGGTTAGGGCTAGGGTTAGGGTTATGGTTATGGGTAGGGTTAGGGTAGGGTTAGGGTAAGGGTTAGGGTTAGGGTTAGGGTTAGTGCTAGGCCTAGGCCTAAAGGTAGGCCTGGGGCTATGGCTATGGCTAGGTTTAGGGATAGGATTAAGGCTATGTCTAGGGCTAGGTCTAGGTTTACTCTTATGCTTAGGGTGAGGTATAAGGTGAGGCTTATGGGATAGGTTAGGTTAGGTTTAGGATTAGGGTTAGGTTTTCGGTTAGGTTTAGGGTTAGGTGCAGGGTTAGAGTTAGGTTTAGGGCTAGGTCTAGGGCTAGGATTATGTTTAGGTTTAAGGCTAGTGCTAGGGTTAGTGTTGGGTTAGCGTTAGGGCTAGGGTTAGGGTCAGGGTCATGGTCAAGTTCAGGTTGGGGTCAGGGTCAGGGTCAGCTTAGTGTTAGGGTTAGGGTTAGGGTTAGGGCTAGGGCAAGGGTTAGGTTTAGGGTTAGGTTTAGGGTTAGGGCTGGGTTAGGATTAGGGTTAGGGTTAGGGTTAGGGTTAGGGTTACGTTTAGGTTAGTGTTAGGGTAAGGTTTAGGGTAAGGGTTAGGTTTAGGGTTAGGGTTAGGGCTAGGGTTAGGGCTAGGGCTAGGGCTAGGTTAAGGTTAGGATTAATGTTAGTTTAGGGTTAGGGTTAGGGTTAGGGGTTGGGCTAGCTTTAGGGCTAGGGTTTGGGTTAGGGTTAGGGTTAGGACTAGGGTTAGGGTTAGGGTTAGTGTTATGGTTAGGCTTAGGGTTAGGGTTAGGGTTAGGGTTAGGGCTAGGGTTAGCGTTAGGGTTAGGGTTAGGGTTAGGCATAGGGTTAGGTTAGGGTTAAGGATAGGGTTAGGTTTAGTATTAGGTTTAGGGCTAGGGTTAGACCTAGGGTTAGGGTTAGTGCTAGGGCTAAAGCTAGGGTTAGATTTAGGATTACTGTTATGTTTAGGGTTAGGATGAGGGTTAACGTTAGGGTTAGTGCTAGGTCAAAGCCTAGGGGTAGGACTGGGGCTCAGGTTTAGGGTTAGGTCTAGGATTAGGGTTAGGGATAGAGCTAGGGTCTAGGGTTATTATTAGGGTTAGGGTTAGGGCTAGGGTTAACTTTAGCGTTAATGTTAGGCCTAGGGTTAGGGTTAGGATTAGGTTAGGGATTGGGTTCGTATTAGGGTTAGTGTTAGGTAGAGTTTGTGTTAGGGTTACGATTAAGGTTAGGGTTATTGTTAGGGTTAGGGTTCGTTTAGGGTTAGGGCTAAGGCTCCGGTTTCGGCTTAGAGTTAGGTTTAGTGTTAGGGCTAGGGTATAGGCTTAGGGATAGAGCTAAGTTAGGGTCAGGGTTAGTGTTAGGGTTAGAAGTAGGGTTAGGGTTAGGGTTAGGGTTATGGCTATGGCTATGGTTAGGTTAGGGTAGGGTTAGGGAGAGGTTTGGGGTTAGGGCTAGGGTTAGGGTTAGGCTAGGTATAGGGTTAGGCTAGGTTAGGTTAGGTAAGGGTTAGAGTAAGGGTTAGGTTTAGGGTTAGAGCTAGGGCTAGGGCACATGTTAGGGTTAGGGGTAGGGGTAGGGCTAGGTTTAGCGTTAGGGTTAGGGTTAGGGACTAGGGTTAGGGTTAGTGTTAGGTTAGGGTTAGGGTTAGTTTAGCGTTAGGGTTAGGGTTAGGGTTAGGCCTAGGGTTAGGTTAGGGTTAAGGGTAGGGTTAGTTTAGCGTTAGGGTTAGGGCTAGGGTTAGACCTAGGGTTAGGGTTAGTGCTAGGGATAAAGCAGGGTTAGATTTAGGATTACTGTTATGTTTAGGGTGAGGATGAGGGTTAACGTTAGGGTTAGTGCTAGGTATAAGCCTAGGGCTAGGGCTGGGGTTCAGGTTTAGGGTTAGGGCTAGGATTATGGTTAGGGTTAGAGCTAGGGCTAGGGTTATAATTAGGGTTAGGGTTAGGGCTAGGGTTAACTTTAGCGTTAATGTTAGGCCTAGGGTTAGGATTAGGTTAGGGTTGGGGTTGGGGTTAGGATTAGGGTTAGGGTTAGGTTAGAGTTAGTGTTAGGTTAGATTAACGTTAGGGTTATTGTTAGGGTTAGGGTTAGGGTTAGGGTTAGGGCTAGGGTTAGGGTTAGGGTTAGGTTTAGGGTTAGGGCTAGGGTTAGGATTAGGGCTAGGGTTAAGGTTAGGGTTAGGGTTAGGGTTAGGGTTAGGGTTAGGGTTAGGGCTAGGGTTAGGGTTAGGTTTAGGGTTAGGGGTAGGGTTAGGGTTAGGGTTAGGGTTAATGTTAGGGCTAGGGTTAGGATTAGGATTAGGTTTAGGGTTAGGGTTAGGATTAAGGCTAGTGTTAGGGTTAGTGTTAGGGCTAGGGATAGGGCTTGTGTTAGGGGCAGTGTTAATATTAGAGTTAGGGTTAGGGTGAGGGTTAGGGTTAGGGTTAATGCTTGGGCTAGGCCTAAGGCTAGGCCTAGGCCTAGCACTATGGCTAGGTCTAGGGTTAGGATTAAGGCTAGAGTTAGGGCTAGGTCTAGGGATAGTGTTATGCTTAGGGTAGGTATAAGGTGAGGCTTATTGGATAGGTTAGTGTTAGGTTTAGGATTAGGATTAGGGTTAGGGTTATGGTAAGGTTGTGGTTTAGGGCTAGGGCTAGTGTTATGGTTAGGTTTAGGGCTAGGGCTAGGGTTAGGGTTAGGGTTAACGTTAGTGCTAGGGTTAGGGTTAGGGTTAGAGTCAGGGTCAGTTTCATGGTCAGGGTCCAGGTCCGTGTCAGGGTCATGGTCAGAATCATTTTCAGGGTCAGCGTTAGGGTTAGGGTTAGGTTTAGAGTTAGGGTTAGCACTAGGGTTATGGTTAGGGTTAGGGTTAGTGTTAGGGTTAGGGCTATGGCTAGAGCTAGGATTAGGGTTAGGGAGAGGTTTGGGGTTAGGGCTAGGGTTAGGGTTAGGGTTAGGGTTAGGTTAGGGTTAGGGTAAGGGTTAGGGTAAGGGTTAGGTTTAGGGTTAGAGCTAGGGCTAGGGCTAGTGTTAGGGTTAGGGTTAGGGGTAGAGCTAGGTTTAGGATTAGGGTTAGGGTTAGGCCTAGGGTTAGGGTTAGTGTTAGGTTAGGGTTAGGGTTAGTTTAGCGTTAGGGTTAGGGTTAGGGTTATGGCTATGGTTAGGGTTAGGGTTAGGGATAGGTTTAGGGTTAGGGCTAGGGTTAGGGTTAGGGCTAGGGTTTTGGTCAGCATTAGGGTTAGGGTTAGGGCTATGGTTAGGTTTAGGGTTAGGGCTAAGATTACAGTTAGTTTTAGGGTTAGGGTTAGGTTTAGGGTAAGGGTTAGGGGAAGGGTTAGGGTTAGGGTCAGGGTGAGTTTTAAGGTTTGGTTTATGGTCAGGGTAGGGTCAGGGTCAGGGTCTGTTTCTGGGTCAGGGTCAGCATCAGTGTCAGGGTCAGGGTCAGGGTCAGAGTCAGGTTCAGGATCAGGATCAGGCTTAGGGTCAGGATTCTGGATAGGGTTAGGGTTAGGGTTAGGGTTAGGGCTATGGTTAGGGTTAGGGTTAAGGTTAGGGTTATGTCAGGGTTAGAGTTAGGCTTCGTGTTAGTATTAGGGTTTGGGTTAGGGTCAAGTTAGGGTAGGGTTAGGGTTAGGGTAAGGGTAAGGGTTAGGGTTAGAGTTAGGGTTATGTTTAGGGTTAGGGCTAGGGTTAGGGTTAGGGTTAGGGTTAGGGTTAAGGTTTGGGTTAGGGTAAGGTTAGGGTTAGGGTTTTGGTTAGGGTAAGGGTAGGTTAGGGTTAGAGTTAGGGCTAGGCTAGGGCTAGGGTTAGGGTTAGTGTTAATGTTAGGGTTAGGGTGAGTGTTAGTGTTAGGTTTAGTGATAGGGCTAGGGCTAGGGCTAGCGCTAGAGGTAGGAGTATGGCTAGATTTATGGTTAGGATTAAGGCTAGAGCTAGGGCTAGGCCTGGGGCTAGGGTTTGAGATAGGGCTATGGTTAGGGTTAGGGATAGTGTTAGGGTTAGGGTTTGGGATAGGGCTAGGCTAGGGCTAGGTTTACGGTTAGGGTTAGGGTTAGGGTTAGGGCTAGGGCTATGGCTGGGACTAGTGCTAAAGCTAGGGCTAGGGTTAGGTTTAGGGTTAGGGTTAGGGCTTATGGATTGGGTAGGGGAAAGTGATAGGGTTAGGTTTATATTTAGGGTTAGGTTAGGGATAGGATTTGGGTTAAGGTTAGGGGTAGGGATAAGGGATTTGGTTAGGGTTAGGGTAAGTGATAGGTTTAGGTTTAGGGTTAGTGTTACGCTTATGGTTAGGATTAGGGTTACAATTAGGGTTCGGGTTAGGGCTAGGGCAAAGGCTATGGTTAGGGTTAAGGATAGAGTTAGGGTTAGGATTATGATTAGGGCTAGGGCTTGGGTTAGGGTTAGGTTTGGGATAGTTCTAGGGTTATGGCTAGGGCTAGGTCAAGGGTTAGGACTAGGGCTAGGGCTAGGGTGGGGTTTAGGTTTAGGTTTATGCTTAGGTTTAGGGGATAGAGTTAGAGTTAAGATTAGGGTTAGCGTTAGGGTTAAGGTTAGGGTTAGCATTAGGTTTAGGGTTAGGGAAGGGTTAGGGTTATGTCTAGGTCTAGGCTTATGGCTAGGGCTAGGGCTAGTGCTAAGGCTAGGGTTAGGGTTAGATTTATTGTTAGGTTTACTGTAGAGTTAGGTTTAGGTTTAGGGTAAGGGTTAGGGTTAAAGTTAGGTTTAGAGTTAGTGTTCGTGTTAGGGATGGGGTAGGGCTAGGACTAAGGCTAGAGTTACTCTTAGGGGTAGGATTAGGGCTAGGGTTTGGGATAGGGTTATGGTTAGGTTAGGGTTAGTGTTATGTGTAGGGGTTGGGCTAGGGCTAGTACTTGTGTTAGGGTTAGGGTTAGGGTTAAGTTTATGGTTAGGTCTAGGGATAGGGCTAGGGTTAGGGTTAGGGTTAGAGCTCGGGATAGGGTTAGGCCTACTGTTAGGGCGAGGGCTAGGGTTAGGGTTAGTATTCAGGTTAGGGTTATGGTTAGGTTTAGGGTTATGGTTAGGTTTAGGGTTAGGGGAAAGTGTTAGGGTTAGTGTTAGGGATCGGGTTAGGGCAGGGCTAAGGCTAGACCTAGGTCTATGGCTAGGGTTAGGGTTAGTGTTAGGTTTAGGAGTAGGGCTATTGCTAGTGTTAGGGCTAGCGCTAAGGTTAGGGTTAGTGTTAGCCTTAGGGGTCAGGTTAGGAATAGGGTTAGGGCTATGGCTATGGCTATGGCTAGGGCTAGGTCTAGAGTTGTGGTTAGGGCTAGGATGAGGTTTAAGGTTAAGGATTGGGTTATGACTAGGGCTAGGGCTAGAGCTACAATTATGTTTAGGGTTAAGTTTAGTGTTAGAGTTAGGGCTAGGTTTAGGTTTATGGTTAGGATTATGATTAGGGTTAGTGTTAGGGTTATGGTTAGGGTTAGGGTTAGGGCTAGGGCTAGGGCTAGGGCTAGGCCTAGGGCTAGGGCTAGGGCTAGGGCTAAGGCTAGGGTTAGGTTTAAGTTTAGGGTTAGTATAAGGTGTAAGGTTAAAGTTAGGATTAGGACTAGGGCTAGGGCTAGGTGTATGGTTAGGGTTAGGGTTAAGGTTGGGGTTAGGGTTAGGTTTAGGCTTAGGTTTAGGGGATAGGTTTAGGGTTAGGGTTAGGTTTGGGAAAGGGTTAGGGTGAGGATTAGGGTTATGTCTAGGTCTAGGCCTATGCCAAGGGCTAGGGCTCGGGCTAGTGCTAGGGGTAGGGTTATGGTTAGGTTTACAGTTAGGGTTACTGTAGGGTTAGTTTTAGGTTTAGGTTTAGGGTTGAAGTTAGCGTTAGGGTTTGAGTTAGTGTTACGGTTAGGGCTGGGCTAGGGCTAGGTTTACGGTTAGGATTAGAGTTAGGGCTAGGGCTAGGGCTATGGCTACGGCTAGGTCTAGGGCTAAAGCAAGAGCTAGGGTAAGGGTGAGGGTTAGGGTTAGGGGATATGTTTAGGGTTAGGGTAAGTGTTGGCATTAGTTTTAGGTTAGTGTTATGGTTAGGGTTAGGTTTAGGTTTAGGATTAGGGTTAGGATTAGGGTTCGGATTCAGGTTAGGATTAGTGCTAGTGCTAGGGCTAGGAAAAGGGCTAGGGCTAGCATTAAGGATAGGGTTAGTGTTATGGCTTGGGTTAGGGTTAGGTTTGTGTTAGTTTGAGGGTAATGGCTTGGGCTAGGGCTGGGGTTAGGGCTAGGGCTAGTGTTGGGTTTAGGTTTAGCATTAGGCTTAGGTTTAGGGGATAGGGTTAGGGTTATTGTTATGTCTAGGTCTAGGCCTATGGCTAGGGCTAGGGCTAGGGCTAGTGTTAGGGTTAGGGTTAGGGTTTGGTTTACTGTTAGGGTTACTGTAGGGTTAGGTTAAGGTTTAGGGTTAAAGTATGGGTTAGGGTTAGTGTTAGAGCTAGGGCTAGGGCTAGGACCTGGGCTAGGTTTAGGTTTAGGGTTAGGGTTAGTGCTAGGGCTAGGGCTCGGGATAGGGCTAGGGTTAGGGTTAGAGTTATTGTTATGGTTAGGTTATGCTTAGGGTTATGTGTAGGGCTAGGGCTAAGGCTAGGGCTAGGTTTATGGTTCGGTTTACGTTTAGGATTATAGTCTCTGTTTGGTTTAGAGTTAGGGCTAGTGCTAGGGCTATATTTAGGGTTAGTGTCATGGTTATGTTAGGGTTAGGACTAGGGCTAAGTCTAGGGAGGGCTAGGGCTAGGGCCAGGGTAAGGATTAGGGTTAGGGTTAGGATTAGCGTTAGGGTTAGGGTATAATGTTAGGGATAGGGTTCGGGTTATATTTCGTGTTAGGTTTAGGTTTTGGGTTAGGGTTAGGATTAGGGCTACGGCAAGGGCTATGGTTAGCGTTAGGGTTAGGGTTAGGATTAGGGTTAGGGCTAGGGCTAGGGCTGGTGCTGGGGTGGGCTAGGGCTAGGGTTAGAATTAGGGTTAGGGCTAGGGATATGGCTAGGGTTAGCTTTAGGGTTAGGGTTAGGGCTAGGCCTAGGGCAAGGGCTACGACTTGCGTTAGAATTAAGTATAGGGTTAGGGTTAGAGTTAGTGTTGGGTTTGGGATTGTGGTTATTATTAGGTTTAGGGTTAGGGTTACAGTTAGGTTTAGGGTTAGGAATAGGGGTAGGGTTAGGGGTAAGGGTAGGGTTAAGGCTAGGTCTAGGGCTAGGACTAGAGTTACTCTTAGGGCTAGGGCTAGTACTAGGAATAGGGCTATGACTAGGGTTAGGTTTAGGATAAGGTTGAGGGTTAGAGTTAGGGTTAGGATTAGGGTTAAAGCGAGGGCTACTGCTGGGTTTGGGTTAGGGTTAGGATTAGGATTAGGGCTAGGGATATGGCTAGGGTTAGCTTTAGGGTTAGGGTTAGGGCTAGGGCTAGGCCTAGGGCTAGGGCTAGGACTAGCATTAGGATTAGGTATATGGTTAGGGTTAGGGTTAGTGTTGGGTTTGGGATTGGGTTTAGGGTTAGGGCTAGGGCTAGGGCTAGTGTTAGGTTTAGGGTTAGGCTTAGAGTTAGGGTTAGGCTGAGTGCAAGGGCTAGGATTAGGTTTAGGGTTGGGGTTTGAGTTAGGGTTGGGCTCGGGCTTGGGCTAGGGCTACGCCTAGGGCTATGGCTAGGGTTAGGGTTAGGGTTAGGAGATAGTGATAGTGATAGATTAAGGTTAGGGTTAGGGTTAATGTTAGTTTTAGGGTTATGGTTATGGTTATGGTTAGGGTTAGGGAATATGGTTAGGGTTAGGGTTATTGTTAGGGTTATCGTTAGCGTTAGGGTTAGTGTTAAGGTTAGGGTTAGGGCTAAGGCTAGGGCTAGAGCTAGGGATAGGGTTTGGGTTAGGGTTTGGTTTAGGGTTAGGGTTAAGGTTAGGGATAGGGATAGGGATAGGGTTAGGTTTAGGGTTAGGGTTAGGTGTTGGGTTAGGGTTAGGGTTCGTGCTAGGGCTAGGGCTAGGACTAGCACTCAGACTGGGGTTAGGGCTCGGCCTAGGGCTAGGGCTAGGGCTAGGGTTAGGTTAGGTTTAAGGTTAGGGTTAGGGTTAGGGCTATGGCTAGGGCTAGGGTTAGGACTACGGTTAGGGTTAGGGTTAGGGTTAGCATTAGGGTTAGGGCTAGGTTTAGGGCTAGGGCTAATGCTAGGGTTAGGTTTAGGACTATGGTTAGGGTCAGGGTTAGGTTTATGGTTAGAGTTAGGGTTAGGGTTAGGGTTAGGGCTAGGGCTAGGGCTAGTCCTAGGACTAGGGCTAGTCCTAGGACAAGTGCGAGGGCTAGGCTTAGGGTTAGGGTTAGGGCTAGGCTAGGGCTAGGTCTATGTCCAGGGCTAGTGTTAGAGTTAGGGTTTTGGTTCAGGGTGAGGGTAAGGACTATGGCTAGGTCTAGGGCTAGGGCTAGGTTTAAGGTTAGGGTTAGAGGGTATGGTTGGATTTAGTGTTAGGATTAGATTTACAGTTAGGGTTAGGGTTAGTTTTAGTGTTAAGTTTAGGGTTAGGGTTAGGGGATAGGGTTAGGCTTAGGCTTAGGCTTAGAGTTAGGACTAGATATAGGGCTAGGGTTAAGGTTAGGGTTAGGGTTAGTGTTAGTCCTAGGGCCAGGGCTGAGGCTAGGGCTAGAACTAGGGCTAGGCCTAGTGCTAGGGCTAGGGCTAGGGCTAGGGTTAGAGCTAGGCCTAGGGCTAGGGCTAGCGGTAGGTTTAGGGTTAGGGCAGGGGCTAGGGCCAGGGCTATGCCTAGGGATAAGACTGTGCTTAGGACTCGGGCTAGAGATAAGTTTAGGTTTAGGTTTAGGTTAGGGTTAGGGCTAGGGCTAGGGCTAGGGCTAGGGTTAGGCCTTGGGTTAGTGTTATGTTGGGGTTAAGATTAGGGTTAGGCTTAGGTTTATGTGATAGATTTAGGGCTAGGGATAAGGTTAGAGTTAGGGTTAGGTTTACTGTTAGGGTTACTCTAGGTTTAGGTATAGGTTTAGGTTTAGGGTTAGGATTATGGTCAGGGTTAGGTTTTGCGTTAGGGCTAGGGTTAGGGCTAGGACTAGGGCTAGGGTTAGGGTTAGGGTTAATGTTAGGGTTATTGTAGGGTTAGGATTAGGTTTAGGTTTAGGGTTAGGGTTACGTTAGTGTTAGGTTTATCATTAGGTCTAGGGGTAGGGCTAGGGCTAGGGTTAGGGTTGGGGGTAGGGGTAGGGCTAGGGCTAGGGCTAGGGCTAGGTTTAGGATTAGGGTTAGTGTTAGGGTTAGGGCTAGGGCTAGGTCTAGGTCTAGGGTTAGTGTTAGTGTTAGGGTTAGGGTTAGGGTTAGGGTTAAAGTAAGGCTATGGCTAGGGCTAGAGCTAGGGCTAGGGCCAGGGCTAGGGCTATGGCCAGGGCTAGGGCTAGGGATAGGGTAGGGTTAGGATTAGGATTAGGGTTAGGGGTAGGTTTAGGTTTAGGTTTAGGGTACGGTTAGGGTTAAGTTTAGGATTACTGCTAGGGAAAGGCCTAGGGCTAGATTTAGGGTTAGTGTTAGCGTTAGGCTTAGGGTTAGGGTTAGGACTAGGGCTAGGACTAAGGAGGGCTAAGGCTAGAGGTAGGGTTAATATTAGGGTTAGTATTAGAGTTAGGGTTAAGGTTAGGGGATAGTGTTAAGATTATGATTAGGGTTAGGGTTAGGTTCAGGGCTAGGGCTAGAGCTAGGGCTAGGTTTAGGGTTAGGGTTATAGTTAGGTTAGGGTTTGGGTTATGGCTAGGTCTATGGCTAGGTCTGTGGCTAGGTCAAGGGCTAGGGCTAGGGTTAGTGTTAGGGTTAAGATTACTGTTAGGGTTATTGTAGGTTTAGGATTAGGTTTAGATTTAGGTTTAGGGTTAGGGTTAGTGTTAGGGTTAGGGTTAGGGTTAAGTTTTTTGTTAGGACTAGAGCTAAGTTTAGAACTAGGGCTAGCCTAGCCCTAGCCCTAGCCCTAGCCCTAGCCCTAGCCCTAGCCCTAATCCTAACCCTAACCCTATACCTAGCCATAGACCTAGCGCTACCCCTAACCCTAACTCTAACCCTAACCCTAGCCCTAACCCTAGCCCTACCCCTAAACATAACGATAACCCTAACCCTAACGTAACCCTAACCCTAAACCTAAACCTAATCCTAACCCTACAATAACCCTAACAGTAACCATAACCCTAACCCTAGCCCTAGCCCTAGCCCTAGCCCTAGACCTAGCCCTAGACCTAGCCATAACCCTAACCCTAACCTAACCATAACCCTAACCCTAACCCTAACCCTAGCCCTAGTCCTAGCCCTAACCGTAGCCCTAATGCAAAACCTAACCAACCATAACCCTAACCCTAAACCTATACCTAACCCTACAGTAACCCTAACAGTAAACCTAACCCTAACCCTAACCCTAGCCCTAGCCCTACCCCTAGACCTAGCCCTAGACATACCCATAACCCTAACCCTAACCCTAACACTAACACTAACCCTAACCCTAATTCTATCCCATAAACCTAAGCCTAACCTTAATCCTAACCACAACACTAACTCTACCCCAAGCCCTAGGCCTAGACCTAGACCTAACCTTAACCGTAAACCTAACCCTAAACTTGTCCGTAGCCCTAGTCCTAAGCTTAGCTCTATCTCTAGTCAGAGCCCTGGCCCTAGCCCTAGCACTAAACCTAACCCTACCTCTGGCACTAGCCCTAGGCCTAGCTCTAGACCTAGCCCTAGCCCTAGCCCTAGGCCTAGGCCTAGACCTAGCCCTAGCCAGGATCTAGCCCTAGCCCCAGCCCTGGCCCTAAGACTAACCCTAACCCTAAACTTAACCCTAGACCTAGACCTAGCCCTAACCCTAAGCCTAACCCTAAACCTAACCCTAACCTTATCTCTAACCCTATCGCCTAATCTTAACCCTGAAGTTAAAACTAACCCTAAACCTAATCCTAAATCTAAACCTAACCCTATACTCTAACCCTAGCCCTAGCCCTTCCCCTAACCCTAACCCTAGCCCTAGCACTAGCCCTAGCCCTAAACTCAGACCTAGCCCTAGCCTAGCCCTAACCCTAACCCTAACCCTAACCCTAGCCCTCGCACTAGCCCTAGCACTAGCATTAGCCCTAACCCTAAACCTAACTCTAACCATAACCCTAATCCTAACCCTGACCTTAACCATAATCCTAACCCTAGCCCTAAACCTAACGCTAACCCAAACCCTACCACTAACCCTAGCCCTAAACCTAACCCTAGCTCTAGCCCTAAACCTAACCCTAACCCTAAGCATAACCCTAGCCCTAGACCTAGCCCTAACCCTAACCCCAGTCCTAGCCCTAGCCCTAACCCTAGCCCTAACCATAACGCTAACACTAAACCTAACCCTAACCCTAACTCTAACCCTAAACCTAGCCCTAACCCTAACCCAACGCCCAACCCTAACTCTAACCCTAAACCTAGCCCTAGCCCTGACCTTAACCCTAACCCTAAACCAAACCTTATCCCTAACCCTAGCCCTAGCTCTAGCCCAACCCTAACCCTAACCCTAACCTTAACACTAACCCTAACGCTAACGATAACTCTAACCATAACCATAACCCTATTCATAACCCTAAACCTTTCCCCTAACCCTAACCATAACCGTAACCCTAACACTAAAACTAACATTAACCCTGACCCTAAACCGAACCCTGTTATGATCCCTTAACCCTATCCCTAACGCTAGCCCTAGCCCTAGGCGTAGCCCTAGCCCTATCCCGAGCCCTAACCCTAACCCACAACCTAACCCTAAACCTAATCCTAGCCCTAGCCCTCAGCCTAAACCTAACCCTAACGCTAACCCTCACATTAGCCCTAGTCCTAGACCTAGCCCTAACCCTAACCATAACCCTACTCCTAACCCTACCCCTATTCCTAACCCAAACCCTTACTCCTAATCCTAAACCTAACCGTAACCCTAACCCTAAACCTAATATTAACCCCAATTCCAAACTCTATGCTAACCTTAACCCTAACCCTATACCTAATCCTAACGCTAGTCGTAGCCCTAGCCCTAGCCTAGCCCTACCCCTAACCCTTACCCTAAAGCTAACCCTAGCTGTATCCTTAGCCCTAACCTTAATCCTAACCCTAGCCCTAGCCCAAACCCAGCTCTAGCCCTAGCCCTAGCCCTAACCCTATTCCTAACCCTAACCCTAACCCAAACGCTAACCCTATTCCTAGCCCTTGCCCTTGCCCTAGCCCTAGCCCTAACCATAACCATAACCATAACCATAACACTAACCCTAAGCATAGTCCTAACCCTAACCCTAATCCTAGCCCAAGCCTTAGCCATAGCAATAGCCTAACCCTAACCATAGCCCTAGCCCTAGCCCTAGCACTTGCCCTAGCCCTAGCCCTAACCCTAACCCTAACCATAACCCTAACACTAACCCTAACCAAATAGTACCCTAACCCTAATCCTAGCCCTAGCCCTAGCCCTAACCCTAACCCTAAACATAGCCCTAGCCCTAGCCCTAGCTCAGGCCCTAACTCTAACCCTAAACTTAATCCTAACCCTAGTCCTAGCCCTAGACCTAGATCTAACCCTAGCACTAGCCCTAGTCATAACCATAAATCTAGTCCTAGCCCTAGCCCTAGCCCTAACCCTAACCCTACCCCTAACCCTAACCCTAACCATTTCCCCTAACCCTAAACCTAACCATAACCCTAACCCTAAACCTAACATTAACCCTAAACATAACCCTAAACCTATCACTATCCAGTAACCCTAACCCTAACCCTAACACTAACCGTAACTCTAGCCCTAGCCCCAGCCGTAGACCTAACCCTAGTTCGACCCCTAACCATAACCTAACCCTAACACTAGCTCTAGCAGTAACACAAGCCCTAGCCCTAGCCCTAGCACTAGCCCTAAACCTAACCCCAACCCCAAACCCTACCATAATCCAAACCCTTGGCCTAAACAGAACCCTAACTCTAACCCTAGCCTTAGCCCTAGCACTAGCCTAGCCCTCAGCCTAGCTCTAGCCCTAAGTCTAGTTCTACCCTAGCATTAACACTAACCCTAACCCTAACCCTATTCATATCCCTAGTAGTAGACCTAGCCCTAGCCTGAGCCCTAAACCTAACCCTATCCCTAACCCTAACCCTAACCTACCCTACTCTAACCCTATCTCTAATCCTAATGCTAGACCTATCCCTAGGCCTAGGCCTAGCCCTAGCCCAATCCCTAACCCTAAAGCTAACCCTAGACATATCCCTAGCCCTAACCCTAATTCTAACCCTAGCCCTAGCCGACTCAAGCCGCAGCCCTAGGCCTAGCCCTAACCCTAATCCTAACCCTAACGTTAACCCTACCCCTTGGCCTTGCCCTAGCCCTAATCATAACCCTAACCCTAAACCTAAACCTTACACAAACCATAACACGAACCCTAACCCTAACACTATACCCTAAACCTCACCCTAATCCTAACCTAACCCTAATCCTTACCCTGGCCCTAGCCCTAGCCCTCCCTAGCCCTAGCATTAGGCCTAACCCAAACCCTAACCCTAACCATGACACTAACCCTAAATCTAGACCTAGCACTAGCCCTAATCCTAACCCTAACAGAAACCTAACCCTAATGCTAACCCTAACCCGAACCATAACCCTAGCCCTAGCCCTAGCCTTAGCCCTAGCCCTACACATAACCCTAACCCTACCTAACCATAACCCTAACTCTTACCTAACCCTAGCCCTATTCTGAGCCCTAGCCCTAGCCCTAACCCTAAACCTAACCCTAAACCTAGCCTTAGTCCTAGCCCTAGCCATAGCCCTAACGCTAACCCTAACCCTAACCAGAAGTTTATCCTTAACCTAAACCTAAACCTAACCCTACAGTAACACTAACAGTAAACCAAACCCTAACCCTAGCCCTAACACTAGCCCTAGCCCTAGCCATAGCCATAGGCCTAGACCTAGACTTAACAATAACGGTAACCCTAACCCTAACCCTATCTCCTAAACCTAAGCCTAACGCCAAACCTAACCCCAACCCTAGCCCTAGACCTAACCCTAGCCCTAGCCCTCGCCGTTACCCTCAAACTAACACATACTTAAACCCTAACCCAAGCCCTAACCCTAACCCTATCATTAACATAAGCTCTAGCCCTTCTCCTAGCCCTAGCCCTAGCCCTAGCACTAACCCTAACCCGAACCCTAATCCTAACCGTAATCCTAACCCCAACCCTAAACCTAAACCTAACCCTAACTGTAAACCTAAACCTAAACCTAACCCTAACACTTACCCTAACCCTAACCATATCCCCTAACCCTAACCCTAACCCTAACCCTAGCCCTAGCTTTAGCCCTAGACCTAGCCATAGCCCTAACCCTAACCCTAACCATAAACCTAGCCCTAGCCCTAACCCTAGCCCTAATGTTAACCTTAACCTTAACGCTAACTTCAACCCTAACCCTAACCCTAAACCTAACCCTACAGGAACCCTAACAGTAAACCTAACCCTAACCCTACCCCAACACTAGCCCGAGCCCTTGCCCTTGGCATAGGCCTAGACCGAGACATAACCCTAACCCTAAACCTAACCCTAACACTAATACTAACCCAATCCCCTAAATTTAAGCCTAACCCTAACCACAACCCTAACCTTAACCGTAGCTCTAGCCCTAGCCCTAGTCCTAATCCTAACCCTAAACTTAAACCTAATACTAGCCCTCACCTTAAACCTAACCCTAGCCCTTGCCCTAGCCCTAGCCCTAACCCTAACCCTAACCATAACCCTAAAACTAACCCTAACCATAACCCTAAAACTAACCCTAACCATAACCCTAACCATAACCCTAAACCTAGCCCTAGCCCTAGCCCTAACCCTAACCCTAAGCCTAACCCTAATCCTAATTGTAGCTCTAGCCCTAGCCCTATTCCTAACCTTAACCCTAACCTTAAACCTCATCCTAGCCTTAGCCCTAGCCCTAGCCCTAGCCCTAACAACTCTAGACCTAGCCCTAGCCCTAGCCATAGCCCTAGCCCTAACCCTAACCCTAACCTGACCCCTAACGCTAACACTAACTTTAACCATAACGCTATCCCTAGCACTAGCCCTAGCCCTACCCATAGCAATAGACCTACCCCTAAACCTAACACTAACCCTAACCCTAACCCTAAACCTAGCCCTAGCCCTAGCTCTAGCCTTAGCCCTAGCCCTAACCCTATCCCTAACACTAACACCCTAACCCTAACCCTACACTAACCATAACCCTAAACCTAACCATAACCCTAACCCTAATCCTAATCCTAACACTAGCCCTAGCCCTAGCCGTAGACCTAACACTAGTCCGAGCCCTAACCCTAAACCTAACCCTAACCCTAACCTAACCCTAGCCATAACCCTAACCCAAACCCTAACAAAAGCCCTAGCCCTAGCCCTAGACTTAGCCCTAGCCCTAACCCTAACCCCAACCCCAAACCCAACCATAACCCTAACCCTAACCCTAAACCTGACCCTAACACTAACCCTATCCCTAGCCCTAGCAGTAGCCCTTGCCCTAGTCCAAGCCTAAGCCCTAGGTCTAGTCCTAGCCCTAGCCCTAACACTAACACTAACCCTAACCCAAACCCTAACCCCAACACAAGCTCTAGTTTTAGCCCTGGCCCTAGCCGTAGCCCTACCAATGGCCCTATCCCTAGATCTAGCGCAAAACCTAACCCTAACCCTAACATTAACCCTAACGTTAACCCTAACCATAGTCCTAGCCCTAACCCTAGCCCCAGGCCTAGCCCTAGCCCTATGCCTAGCACTAGCTCTAACCCTAACCCAAACCCCAACCCTAACCCTAACACTAACAATAGCCCTAGCCTTAGCCCTAGCTCTAGCCAAAACCTTAACCCTAACTCTTACCCTAACCCTAACCCTAAATCTAACCCTAGCTTTGGCCATAGCCCTAGGCCTAGTCCCAGCCCTAGCCCGAGCCCTGACCCTAACGCTAACCCTAGTTCTAGCCCTAAGCTTAACCCTAACACTATCCTTAGCCCTAGCACTAGCCCTAGGCCTTGCTCTAAACCTAATGCTAACCCTACACTTAGCCTTAGCCCTAACACTAACCCTGACCCTTACCCTAGCCCTAGCCCTAGCCCTGCCTTGCCCTAGACCTAATCCTAACCCTCACCCTAAACTTAACACTAACCCGAACCCTAAACCTAACCCTAACCTGAAACCTAACCCGAACCCTAATCTTAACACTATACCCTAAACCTAACCCTACCCCTAACCCTAAACCTAATCCTAACCCTAGTCCTAGCCCTAGCCCTCCCTAGCCCTAGCCGTAGCCCTAACCCTAACCCCAACCATAACAATAAAACTAACCCTAAATCTAGCCCTAGCACTAGCCCTAGCCCTAACCCTAACAGTAACCCTAACCCTAACCTTACCCGGAATCATAACCCTAGCCCTAGCCCTAGCCCTAGCCCTAGCTCTACCACTACACATAAGACTAACCCTAACCTAACCATAAACCTAACCCTAACCCTAGCCCTAACCCTAATCATAACACTAACCCTAGCCCTAGTCCTAGCCCTACCCCTAACCCTAACCCTAACTTTAACCCTAACCCTAACCCTAAACCTAACCCAACATTAACCCTAACAGTAAACCTAACCCTAACCCTAGCCCTAGCACTAGCCCTAGCCCTAGCCATAGGCCTAGACCTAGACATAACCCTAACCCTACCCTAACCCTAACCCTAACCCTAACCCTAATGCTAACAATAAACCTAAACCTAAACCTAACCCTATCCACTAAACCTAAGCATAAACCTAAACCTAAACTCAACTCTAGCCCTAGCCCTAGTCCTAACTCTCGACCTAGCCCTAGCCATAACCCTAGAACTAACCCAAACCTAAACCTAACCCAAGCCCTAGCCCTAACCCTAATCCTAACCCTAACCCTAACCCTATCCTTAACCCTAGCCCTAGCCTTGGCCTTAGCCCTAATCCAAACCCTAATTGTAAAGCCTAACCCTAACCTTAAACATACCCCTAAACCTAAACCTAACCCTATCATTTACCCTAACCCTAACCATATCCCCTAACCCTAACCCTAATCCTAACCTAACCCTAGCCCTAGCATTAGCCCTAGCCCTAGCTGTAGTCCTAGTGCTGCACCTAGCCCAAACCCTAACCCTAATGCTAACCCTAACACTAACCATAGCCCTAGCCCAAAACCTAGCCCCAGGCCTAGCCCTAGCCCTATGCCTAGCCCTAGCTCTAACCCTAACCAAACCCCCAACCCTAACCCTAACCATAACCCTAACACTTGCCCTAGCCCTAACCCTAGCCCGAAACTTAAGGCTATCCCGTAGCCTTAGCACTAGCCCTAACCCTAACCCTAACATTAGCCCTAGCCCTAGCCCTAGCCCTAGCCCTAGCCCTAAACCTAACCCTAACACTAACACTAACACTAACACTATCCCCTAACCTTAATCCTAACCCTAACTCTAATCCTAAACCTAACCCTACCCTTAGCCCTAGTCCTCACTAGTCCTAGACCTAGACCTAACCCTAACGTAAACCCTAAGCCTAACACTAACACTAACCCTAAATCTAGCCCTAGCCCTAGCAATAACCCTAATCCAACCTAACCCTACCACTAACCCTAAACCTAACGCCAACCCTACTCTAACCCTAGCCTAGCCCTAGCACTATCTCTAGCCCTAGCCCTAACCCTAACCGTAACTCTATCCCTAGCCCTAACGCCAAACCCTAAACCTAGCCCTAACACTAAACCTAACACTAACCTAACCCTAACCCTAGCCATAACCCTAACCTTGACCCTAAACATAACCCCAACCCCAACCCTAACCCTAACATCTAACACTAACCCTAACCCAACCATTAACCCTAAACCTAACCCTAGCCCTAACCTCACTGTAACCCTAAACCTAACCCTAGCCTTAACGCTAACCCTAACCCTAAACCTAACCTTAGCCCTAGCCCTAACCCCATACCCTAACCATACCCTAACCCAAACCGTAAGCTAACCCTAACCCTAACCATAACCATAAACCTACCCTAACCTAACCCTAACCATAACCGTAATGCTAACGCTAACGCTAACCCTAACCCTTAACCTAAACCCAACCGAAACCCTAACCCTAATCCTAACCCTAAACCTTACCCAAACCTCAACCCAAACCCTAACCCTAACTCTAACCCCAACCCTAACCCTAACTCTAGCCCTAACCATAACCATAACCCTGAGCCCTAACCCTGAAACGAACTCTGAGCACTAGCCTTAGCCCAGGCCCTAAGCCTAGCCTTAGCACTAAACCTAACCCTAAACTTCACCCTCACCTTAAACCTAACCTAACATTAACCCTAACCCTAACCCTAGCACTAGACCTACCCCTAACCCTAACCTAAACTTACACTAACCCTAACCATAACCCTAACCCCAAACCTAACCCTATCCCTAAACCTAAACCTACCCTAACTCTAACCTAAACCTAACCCTAAACCTAGCCATAGCCCTAACGCTAACCCTAATCTTAAACTTGTTCTAAACCTAATCCTAAACCTATCCCTAAACCTAACCCTAACCCTCACCATAACCATAACATGAACCCTAGAGCCAACCCAAACCTACCTAGACCTAACACAAACCTAACCCTAACCCTACCCTAAAGCTCAACCTCAACCCCAACCCTAACGACCTAACCAAACCCTAACCCAAGCTAACCTCAACCCCAACCCAACAGTAACCTAACCTAAACCTAACCTAGCCCAAAACTAACCAACTCACTCTTACCCTAAGCCTAACCCTAACGTAGACCTAATCCTAGCCCTAAACCTAACCCTAAACCTAAACCTACCATAACCCTAAGCCTTACCCTAAGCCCTAACCGTAACCCTAGCCCTAACATAACCTCTCTTTAACCTCAACCCCAAACCTAACCCTATCCGTAAACCTAAACCTAACCCAAAACCTAAACCACCACTAAACCTAAACCTAACCGTAAACCTACACGAATCCGCCTATCCCTAGCCCTATCTCTAGCCAAAGCCTATCCTAACCCTAACCTAACCCTAACCCTAGACTTAACCCTAACCTAATCATA
>NW_026131417.1:0-52531 GCF_903995435.1 Acomys russatus | reverse complement strand
GTTTTCGCAAGATTAGATATACCGGGATATATATCAATGTAATAAAGCCAGTTTACAGCAATCCTATATCCAACATCAAATTAAATGAAAAGAAACTTAAAGCAATTCTATTAAATCAGAAACAAGACAAGGTTGTCCACTCTTTCCATACATACTCAATATGTTATTTGAAATCTTAGGTAGAGCAATAAGCCAACTGAGGGATATCAATACGCGCAGCGACCATCCTAAATAAAAATGACAAATGGACTGAGGAAAAAAACTGAGGCAAATTGCACTTACACTGTAGCCTCAAATAGTATGGAAATGTTGCCCTAACTCTAACCAAGCAGGTAAGGAACTTGTATAATTAAAACTTCAAGGTTTTAAAGAAAGAAATTGAAAAGAAATCAGAAGATGGAAAAATCTCCCATGTGCATGGATTGGTAGTATTAACATAAAAAAAAAAGACATTCTACTAAAAGCAAGTTACATATTCAATGCAATCCCCATTAAATTTCTCACATAATTTTTCACATTTCTTGAAAGGACAATTCTCAGCTTCTTATGAAAAAACAAAGAAACAAATACACAGACTAACAAACAAAACAACCAGATAAGTTAGAACAAACCAGACCAATAAGAGATGTGCTGGAAATATCCCCACTTATGCTTTCAAGTTGTATTATAGCACTCTAGTAATAAAAATTGCATGGATTTGGTCAAAAAGAGACATGTAATCAATCAGATCAAACTGGAGCTGCAGAAAGAAATCCACACACCTTTGTACACCTTGTTTTAGATAGAGATGCCAGAAATACACACAGGAATGAGGACAGTATCTTCAATAAGTGGTGGTGGAAAGATCCAGAGGGTCCTAGAAACCTACAAGTAGAACATTATGATAGGCAGATTTGGGCCCAGGGATCCTGCTCAAACTAAGGCACCAGCCAAGGACAATACGGCGGTAAACTTTAAGCCCCTACCCAGATCTAGCCAACGGTCAGAACATTCTCCACAGTTGAGTGGAGAGTGGGATATGACTTTCTCATGTACTCTGGTGCCTCACATTTGACCATGTCCCCTGGAGGGGGAGACCTGGTGGCACTCAGAGGAAGGACAGCAGGTTACCGAGAAGAGACTTGATACCCTATGAGCATATACAGGGGGAGGTAATCCCCCTCAGGAACAGTCATAGGGGAGGGGAATAAGGGGAGGGAGGAATGGGAGGATACAAGGGATGGGAAAAACATTGAGATGTAACAAGAATAAATTAATAAAAAAATAAAAAATTTTAAAAAAAGTGGTGGTGGTCAAACTGGATGTTTACATGAACAAGAATGTAACACGATTCACATTTATCACCCTGCACAAAACTAAACCCAAATGGATTAAATACCTCAACATAAAATGAGATAGGACAACCCTGATAGAAGAGAAAGTAGGAAATAACCTAGAACTCTTTGGCACAGTACTAGACTTTATGAACAGAACACAATTAAAAAAGACACTAAGATCAGCAATTAACAGATGGTACTTCGTTAAACTGAAAAACTTCTGCACAGTAAAGAAGGATAGTCATTCAAACAAAGCAGCACAACACCCTACAGAATTGGACAAGCTTTTTACCATCTCCATGTCTGATGGCAGACTAATGCACAAATATATAAATAACTCAATTAGATTCCAAAACTATAAACAATCCAATTTAAAAATTCAGTGCAGATCTAAATAGAATCCTCAGTAGAATATTCTCAAATGGCTGAGAAGCAGTAAAGAAATGTTAACATCCTTAGCCATCAGAAAAATGAAAATCAAAACTACTTTGAAATTCCATCTTACACCTGTCAGAATGGCTAATCAATAACACAAGTGACAGCTCATTCTTTCAAGGATGTGAAAATAAGGGGAACAGTTCATTGCTGGTGAGACTGCAAACTTGTACAGCCACTATAGAAATCTGTATGACAGTTCTACAAAAAGTTGGAAATCAGTCTAGTTCCAACTATATAACATGTGTGCATATACTCAAAGGACTTTTCTTCCTACCACAAGACACTTACTCAACAATTTTCAGTGCTGCTCTATTTAACAGAATAATCTAAAAACAAACTAAATTTTCCTCAACAGAAGAATGGATAAAAAAGTATGGTACATTGACACAATGAAGGATTACTTGGCTGCTAAAAAAATTCACATCATCAAATTTGCAGGCAAACGGATAAAAAAAAAATCATCCTGAATGAGGTAACCAGATGCCGAAAGATAAGTATTTTATGTATTCAGTTATATGTGGATATCTTCTATTAATTATATAACTGATCTATAATACATAAGGTTAGGTATTGGATAGGACTAAGTGAAATGCATGGATCTTCCAGGGAATGGGACATAGAATGGATTTTATGGGTTGTCTGAGGGTGGAGGTCAAGAAGAGGAGGATCAGGTAAGGAGGACGAAAGGAATTCAGTGTTGAGGGAACGAATACAGGAAGATACAACTAGAACTGAGGGGCATATGAATGATTGTATGGAAACTTAGTGCAGTGGAAACTTCCCAAAATATATGTGTGTGACCCTAATGAAGTCCCTACATGATGAAAGTGATGGAGTCCCAACTGGTCATCACTTGTCACCAAATGAGGCTCCCAGTACTGGCACTAGGTCACCTCTAATTTCATTGTTGGCCAAAGGAATCCCATGGAAGTACTCAAACAAACCAGGCGCCTGGCAAGACAACAGTTTGCTTTCCACAGCCTGACAGCAGTGAACCATTGCTGAAAACAAAATCCACACGACATATTGAACATAGAGATGGTGAGCTAGTGACGACATAGAGCCTTCACTCTATATGGTAGTGCCATTGGCATGGAAGGACTTTGCAAGCTAATGAAAAAGAATCATAAACATCAACCTAGCCACACAAAAAATTGATCTTTAATGTTGTCCTGTCTGCAAAATATGCTAGGGCAATGGTGGCAGAAAGCTGTAGGCATAAGCAACCAATATCTGGTTTGACTTAGTGCCCACACCAGAAGATGGAATGCCATGTTTGTTGTTGATGTAGTTTACAAGTCAAAGCTAGATAGGAAATTTAGTTGCTTTCATTCTTTGGAATCTCGCATTGTGATTTCTGGTATCATTAAAACTAGTGCTCAGAGAAGGGGCATTCAGGTCGATTATAGCTCAGGGCTCTCTGGGCCTTCTTCTGAAGTACAGGATGTCTTCAGCAATAGGTCCTTTTCCTTCCTTCTCTTGGAGCAACCAAGGGAAACAGCAACAAGCTGTATGTTTTGGGAGTCTGATTTCCCAATACCCTAAGAATTGTGAAACAGAATTTGAAGTCACATTCTGCATTTGAACATTCTTTACTTAATCTCCCCAAACCAGTGTTTAAGCATTTTAAATTTCTAATGCTATGTTCTTCTATGCAATAAAAAGTTTTATAAATGTTCTCAAGTTCACAAGATAAAGTAAGAAACAATTTAAAAAGATTTTATGTTTTGTCTTATGAGCTTACATAACATTTTCAGGAAACAGTTCAATGCTTATTTTAAATTACATTTATTTACTCTTAAGTTATTCTGTGTCTGTGTGTGTGCGTGCATGCACAATTGCATGCACGCACACACACAGCAGAGGGGGGGGAGAGGGAGAGAGAGAGCGCATAAATAGTGGAGATGAGAACACAATTTGGAGAAGTTGTCTCTCTCCTTGCATTATGTAGGTCCCAAAGACTGGCTTCAGGTCAACTCCTGTTAACATGTGCTATTACCTGCTAAGTATTCTTACTGACTCTTTAATTATAGTTCACTTATATTATTTTAATTTATTCTACTTGTTTTTTATGAATACTTCTAGAGATTGACACCATCATGGAAAAGTTCAAATTATTCAGTGTGAGTTTCCATGTTCTTTTTTTTTTTGTTTAAAATATATACTTATTTTATTACACATGAATAAAAGAACTACATGAAGCAGGGAGAATCATGAGACAATTCTGAGTTATATAAAGGTTACATTCATAGTGATTTGGCTATTTGTATTTGTCAAACTTGAAATAAATATCTTTCCTATGTAGTTGGGTCTAAATTTCTGAATGAAATTCAATATCTATCAGATCTCATCCCTATTAACTTAAATATTTTATCTTGATCTAAAAAGATCTTATACCCTAACCAATTAAACTTAATTGTAAAACTAAACTGTCTGGTCGTCAAACCCCCTCAGAGACTTGAGACAGAATAAAAGCAGTAGCACCTTTCTGTTTCTTGGATTCCTCTGTTATCTGGAAGTATTTGAGGAAAGTAACATCTTAATGTATACACCACAGTCAATCAGTGCAGTACAAATGTTTTCACTAAACATATTTCCAATATGTGTGATTTCATGTTTTGCATATCGGTAGCATTGTCTCAGCAAGCTTCCTCTCGCAGGTAGTGTATATGTACCACAGTTTCTTTATCAACTCTTCTACTGAGGGACACTTAGGCTGTTTCCATGATCTGGCTATTATGAATAAGGCTGCTATGAACATGGTTGAGCAAATTTTCTTGTTGTGTGCTGGAGCATCTTCTGGGTATATTCCAAGGAGTGGAATAGCTGGGTCTTGAGGAAGCCCTATTCCCATTTTTCTGAGATAGCACCAGATAGATTTCCAAAGTGGCTGTACTAGTTTGCATTCCCATCAATTTCTTATTAATTTACTCTATATATTTATAGATTTTAACAAAGATATTTACAAATAGCTCTTTAAAAGATCTCATAAAAAAGTAACAGTTGAAATTGGCAGGATGTGATGGTGTAGTAAGGAAAGAGATAAACAATGTGGCTGATGGTAGGCAGGGTCACAGCAGCTGTGAGCCACACCTTGTGAGCCACGCCTTCCATCAGCCACAGCCCTGTAGGAAACAGGTGACTTAATCAACAGCCACTTTTACATAGAAGGCACTTTATCATTCAATCCCATCTCTCAACATACTTTACAAAACACTTCAAGGATGGTGAGAAAAAGCTCAAAAAAAAAAAAAAAAAAACAAACAAACAAGCTTCTGAAAGCCAAGTAGGGGAAATAGCAGTCTTTGTGGATTTGATTGCAAGGAAAGCAGAATATTTCTGGGCATGCTGATTTAGAGAAAAGGGGCATTAAATCATCAAGGACTATGGTCCCACTGTGGGACACATGTTCAGTGATCATTCTTGGAGATCTGTACATATTGTCTGGTATTACTAAATCTAGCAAAGACAGTCAGTTCACCGGACAGAGGAAAAAAAAAAAAAAAAAACTTCCCAGACTTTTCTTCAGCTTTTTTTTTCCACTTAAAGATCAGGATAAGGAATGAAGCGAATCCATTAGAGGTGTTCATTACTAATGTAAGTTCATTTTCTTGTTGTGTACTTAGTGTGTAAGCACAGGGGGAAACAAACAAAGTATTGCCTTTGTCTTTTCATTACAGTGATAAAAACAACAAGCTGTCTTCCTATATGTTACTAGGCAACTGTAGTTTTGATTGGTGACAAAACAAACCTTTTGATTTTCACAGTTTGCTGTTCTTATGCAAATCAAAAGAACTCTGAGATTTCATCTTACACTCCTCAGAATGGCTGTGATCAAAAAACTAAAGTGAAAGCTCATGCTAGCAAAGATATAAAACAAGGAGATCACACCTCCATTGCTGGTAGGAGTGAAAACTTATGCAACTACTTTGTAAATTAATTTAGTGTTTTCTCAGAAAATTGGGAAAGCTTCTGAGAAAACCTAGCTATACCACACCTGGGCACACACCCAAAAGACGCTCCACTATACGAAAAAGGCAGTTTACACAACTATGCTCACAGAAGCTTTATTCATAATAACTTGAAACTAGAAACATCCTAGATGTTCCTCAACTGAAGAATGGATACAGAAATTGTGGTACATTTGCACAACGAAATACTACACAGTCATTAAAAATAAGGACATCATGATATTTTCTGGCAACTTGGTGGAACTAGAAAAGATCACCCCAAGTGAGGTAACCCAGACCTAGAAAGACAAACATGGTATGTACTCATTTATAAGTGGATATTAATCATAAAATAGAGGATAAACATGCTACAATCCAAGACACAAAAGAGCTAAAAGCTAAGTAACAAGGATGGTCCAAGAGGGAATGCTTGACTCTCACCAAGAGAATCTGAATAGACTCGAAGTTGGATCAATGGAAGGGCCTGTGTGGGGAAGGGGCATGGGAAAGGAAATATAAGCGATCAATTTTGGAGGAAAAGGACAGAGAGGTAAAGTATAAGGAGATAAAACTGGAATCGGTGGGGATTGGGGCACGTCGGGGATGAGCTAGAAACCTAGGACAGTGGAAACTCACAGGAATCTATGAGGGTTACTGTAGCTAAGACTCCTAGGAATGGGAAATAATGACCCTGAAACAGCCATCTCCTCTAAGCAGGCAAAGCTTCTAATGGAGATATTGGAACATCAACCCAGTGACAAACTCTTCGACCTTCACTTTGTCATTCTACAAGACGCACAGGAGTAAAGGATAAGAGAGTGATGAAGTCTTGAAGGCAGCAGAAGGGCCAAGTGCTCCACAAGAAAACCTACAGAATCAACTAATCTGGGCGCATAGGGGCCCACAGAGACTGAGATACCAACCACAGAGAATGCATGGGATGGACCTAGGCCCTCTGTTCATATGTAACAGTTGTGCAGCTGGGTCTTCATGTGAGACATTTAAAGCAGGAGCAGGGGCAGTCTCTGACTGCAGTACCTGCCTTTAGATCCCCTTCCCCTCACTGCACTGCCTTGCCTAGCCTCTATACAAAATCAGCTTAGTCCTACCACAAAGTGCTATGTCAGGGCTGGTTGAAATCCATGGGAGACCTCCCATTTTCTGAAGAAAATGGAGGAAGGGGGATGGGTAGAAAGGTAAGCTAAGAGGAGAGGAGGGAGGAGAGGAGGGAGGGGAAGCTGCTGAGATAAAGCTATAAGTTAAATTAATTAACTAATAAAACAGGGGTCCTCAGTCTAAACTATTGACCTTTTAGCATGTATATTGGAGGGGGCAGGTATGAGCATTCACTGTGCATTGTAAGATGTTTAGAAGATTTATTGGTCATCCATCTTGACACTGTAGGATATTCAGAAATATGTCCTAATGTCACAAATGACTTCATTGTTTGTGTTTCAGCTCCTCTACTGAAGGGCGCTAGCCTAGTTTTAACACTGTTTAAGGACCACAGGAGAACATCCTAAGTAAAAGAGTTCCTCTTGACATCACCAAATCCTTAATAATAATTTTCAATAATCCCACTTAAATTGTCACTCAGTGGCGTCAACTCTCTTGTGATTCTTTGCCTAGACATTAAGATTATGATGGCCGTGTTATGGAGCTATCAGAGGCCCTATAGACAGCACACTTGACATACAGTTCTTAATCAGTAAATAATAATGTTGGGCAGAAAGAACACTCTTTAAAGAATGTTTTGAGTTCAATACAACATGAAGAGTCTAGCATGGACAAAAATAGTTTTAATGTGCACGATATTTCTTTTATAGAAAACAGCTTAAGAGTCTAGTAGGCAACAGGAATGAAAGTAATGTATCATCATGAATAAATGAATAAGAGATGAATTTATCATTTCTTTGCTCCTCTGTATAAGCATTATTATATTATCCTCAAGGAAGAGAACTCAGGACTGCAAAATTAAATAATTTCAATAAAGTAGATTAGTTATATACATGCTATTAAGGAATATGGAAGTGCACTGGTGTGTGCATATTAACTTGCCTTATAGTGTGATTCACAGAACTACTGTGGGGCCATTCAAATCATTTTATCAAGATTATAGAACATGGTCCAGAGGGAAGTATTTTCAATTTAATGTAAGATTTCAAGGGAAAAAAATGTGTATAACTATGTCTTTTGTGATATATTAATTTCTTTGGTTCTTTCAGGGAACATGAAAACAATGAATAAGCACACAATTTTTCTCTTAGAAAAGTATAAAACACAATGAAATATAAGGATCTTAACGTGAATTTGCACTTCCAGGATGAAATTATTATTCAGAAGTTCCTTGTTTTCCTTTAGACCTATTTTCCTGCTCCTAGGATGAAGGAGTGTGGTATGCATTCTGATGAGAATCAGATTTGTCCTGTGGAATGGATACTCTGCTAGGTTGGTGTTTTAATTCTAGCTGGGCTTTAAGCTGGTGAAAACAACTACCCAAGCCTCCTTTTCCTTTTTCAATTCTTCATGGGACGTATGGATAACCATAACATTAAAATAATGCAGAAATCCCTGTGATTTATAGCCAATCTTTTTTGTTTTCACTTTTATACCTTTTTAACATTTAAAAATAGCTGAAACTTTTATAGGATAGATGAAATCACCAAAAACATTTAAAAACATTATTTGATATTAAATGATCCACTCACTTGTATCTTTTTTAAGCTAGAATAATTTTCACACTCTATATCTCTGTATCCTCTTTTATTTTATATATGAAATTGTTTAAGTCTTTGTCTCGTATGCACTATTCAGCCATTATACATGTTCATGTCCTGAAGTAAAAGCTCTGAGTCCTCATTATGGTGATTTCATTTTGTGTGCAGAGATAGATAAAACATGGTTTTGTACATCTACTAGGAATAAAGACAGAGAAATAACAACTTACATTTATTAAATAACTAAATGTACCAATTATTGCTCTGGGTATTAAATGTGTATGAACAAATCTGGCAGATATTACAGCCAACACAACATTATCTTATTCTTCATTAGTAAGCTATCCATATTTATATTGACACATCATTTATCTTGAGGCAGGCAGAAACTCTTTGTCAATTCCGGTCTATAATTGATCAGTGTAACTTAGTAACATTGGTGAATAAATGCCAGCGGCTGCCCTTTCAGTTCGCAGCAGTACATTACCTAGTAGGGCCACCGCCTTGTCAGCTCTGAAGAGAATGAAGGAAGAGTAGGGATTGCTAGTTACCTGGAAAACACAGTAACTATTTTCTTAATTTCTGCATTTCCTAAATTGCCTGATTGTGCTAAACAGATTCCTTTCATATTATAGTTAAAGTGGATAGAACAAAGGAATGCCAGCAGTGTAAAAATAATCATCAAAAAATATATGGAAGCTAAAAAAGGAACTTTATATAAGGAAATGAGATAACAGAAAGGAAAAGGAAGGTAGAATCAGTTTTCAGAGGTGGTGATACTAGAGACTGGCATAAAGCCTGTCAACTGTGTTGTCTTTTTCTTTCTTGGTTCTAACATGCCAATGTGGACATACATGCATGCTTAGCTGTATAGTGACTGTTTCAATGCAGTATTTTTTTTACTCCCCAGTAGGATTTTGTTAATCATGCTTTGCTGAATTTTAATTGATCTGTATTTACAATCTAATATAGACTAGGTTTTAACTGTAGATAGTAAATTTTGAGGGTAAAATCTTCATGGATTTGAAATCACAGCTACAAAGAGTGATGGTAATCTACAATGTGATGTGTTCTTGACATTATATTTACCTGGCAAGAGTGCGTAATGCTTTCCTTGGACTCTAGAGTCAGGGAGTCCGGAAACAGCAGAATAGCTGTATATACACACAGAGGGGCATACGAAAGCTGACAAACCCCTCTGCGTGAATAGAGGCTTAGCGTAGCTAAGGCCAGAGGACAGGGGGAGGACATTCACAAAGCGTCATTCTGGCCTGCATTTGGATTTGTGGTGGGGGGTTCATAGCCTTTTCCGAATTTAGCTAGTAGACGACTCAAGGTGGAATGGTAAATTATGCTGAAGGTTGTTGTTTTTTAATCTATTGATCTATTAGACTTGTGGATCTCTTATCACTTTATCTTTCTGTGTTTCATTCCAAGCCTAGTGCATGCAAACAAAACACAACAGTAACCAATGGGACAAGAACTGTGGTTAGCATGCACATTAGTGTAAAGGCTCCCTGAAGGCACAGCTTACATGGAGTGGAGCACACTGTAGGTGGCCAAATCTAGGAAACCACAGTAGTGATTTTTTACAGGAAAATCACCTCTGATGTCATGACAAAGCAATTACAAAAGATTCTGTAAAGGAAAAGCATTCCCAACAATAAGAATTGCTATGAAGGAGTTCGGAGACCAAACATAAATAATTAAATAAAATTAAATAAAAACTTAAAAATGAATCTTATAGGAATGTTGACAAGTTGAACTATTCCAGACATCTGGCAGAACCAAGTGGTAATCACAGCATTGTGTGCTTTATGAAACAGCATCTTACTCAGAGTTTGTTTTTATGCAACTCATAACAAAGAAATACAGTGCTTGTTTTCATAGATTCAAATATGAAAAATAATGCCTGCCCCCACAAAAAAAAAAAAAAAAAAAAAAACCTGGAGCTCTAGGAAATCTGATGTCTATGACCCCTGAAATATCTGTCCTTGTGTGTATATACATACACACAGATATATAATTAAAATAAGAATTATATTTTTTCTAGGAATAGTACACGAGAGTTTATGTGTTTCTATCTTATCTGTAAGATCACGGTTGTGCTTTTGGAGCCTTCTTCAGCATAAATGTTAGCCTCTCCCAACTATGAGTTCCTTCAGAGAGAGGATCTACATGTGTTAATAGAAATCCATATCAGTCGTAAGTGATAATGTGAAAGCATGCTGTAGTCACAGTTTTATTTTCCTTGTCAGTATTGCGATGGTATTACTATAGGTATTTATAGACACAAAAATTTTTACGATGTACACATATTACCCTGCAGAAGATGGAAGCATGGGAATTCATTCTGGATGAAAAGGGAAAAGCAGGACTGACTTTTTTTCTTTTTTGAGGGAAAAAAATGAGGCCTGGAAGGAAATCCTTCATTTTCAACATTGTTAAGGATGTAAATAATATCCTTAGCATATAACAGCTGCACGTCCCCTGCTGAGAATGAATGCATTAGGCAGCTTTGGAGTGCAAATACGTGTTGATCACAGATCAGCCCACAACTGAGAATGTTCCAAGAGCAGACAGCTGGAAAGAGCCCACTGAGAAATGGTAAGATTTCCTCTGGGAGGGAGCTGCTTGCACATTGTTGGTGACAGAGGGAACAAAGCATTAATGTGCTTAGAGTGTGTTGTCATCTGTGTATTTGACCACCTAGTGTTTGGGGAAAAAAGTACAAGTGAACTAAATTCTGATCATTTCATTTCACAATAAATAGACAAAAGGGGAGTACTAATCTAAGCTGAAATTCAATAATTTCAGTACGTGTCCGTCTGCAGGAATTCACAGTCCGGAGCATAGCTTCAAATGCCTGCTGTCATGCTCTGTCCTGAGATTAATGCGATTTAAGAAATTCAGTTCCTGTCACAGAAACTTCAAATTTTCCCTCTAAAATGGTGGTTCTCAACCTTTGGGTCATGACGGCTGGGGAGGGGTCAAATGACCCTTTCACAGGGGTCACACATCAGATCTCCTGCACATCAGATACTCACATTACAGTTCATGACAGTAGCACAATTACAGTTATGAAGTAGCAAAAAAATAACTGTATGGTTGGGGGTCACCACACATGAGGAACTGTTTAAAGGGGTCACAGCTTGTTAATCCCACACAAAAGACAAAGCCTGGCCTTTCTTTCACTCATGGCTTCCTATTCTACTATAAATTTTATAATAACTCATGACTGTATTTATATTCCTGTTTTTTTTTTTTTACTTTTTTTTACTTTTGTTTATATAAGTTTTAGCATGAATTGCAGCAATGTAGAGAAAGTAGGCTTTACAATATGTCTTCACCACTGAGCTGGCTATTTCAACCATAGAAGTCTCATGACATGATTGACGTTGCCCTTGAGATCGCTTGTTGACACTACCTAACTGTAGCTCTAAATGAAATTGACAAATATGGAAGGTCTTGCCTATTCTTATATTTCATAAAATCCTACTTTTGTTGTTTATCTTAAGTTACAAGCACATTCAGGATTTTGGACATTGTGTGTTATAGATATTTTCAAATGTATAGAATGTTGATCATTAACTATTATAAGTCATAACTTACTAACTGTGAATGATAGATGGTAGACTTATCACATAGAACTCGGAATTCAGCAGTATTATTTCTATTATCTGGACGGCAGAATTTCCCATTCAATATATATTGCCCACCAGCTCTTTATTAATCAGTCTCTTACCATTTCCAGGAGAGTCCACACTGATGAGCAAAAACCATGCCTTATTTCTCCTCTTACTCCCCTTCCTGAGGATACTTCCCTGCAGAATTTAATTCCAGGTACAATTGACCATATCAAAATACTGAGAAGGAATTTTTAATACACCCACATCAACTATTCTGTTTGCTGCTGGTTGGCCTTTCATTAATCCTGCTTACTACTTTAACATCCAGCATCGAATAAGGTCATGTTGATGTAATAAGAAGGAAAATATGCTACTATATACACATATTACATATATACACATGGTAGTGCTTTTTCCATTAATATACATAGCTAATGTACATGCATATATTATATGTGCTAGATACATATCTAATACATATAAACATATGTATAATGTTTATGCCCATATATGGAGATATGTACATATATGAAAAAGGAACACACATATGTATATGATACACACACACACACACACACACACACACACACACATATATATATATATATATATATATATATATATATATATATATTCACTTCATGTATACTTGGTGTATACCAACATTTCTATACCCTAGGCTATCAACACTGACTACCTATATTACTTGGCCATGAAGATAAAGAAAGGTGTAGAAATTCCAAAATGTCAATTGAAAGAAATAGAACAGGAATACTCCCATTACCGCTGCAAGAAGAAACTTTAATTCCCTGAGATAGGTTTCAGGTAACTGCTGATCCTCCTTTGTCAGCACAATGTCTGCAGGTTCAAGGGCTGTGCAGGTCTCATAGCATACCCTTTTATGCCACCTTTGGTGAGAAAAATAAGAAGTGTGTTAAGATTTAATCTTCACATGAACTGTTTTAATGGAAAATTGTGGAAGGATTATGTATGTTTTAGCTTTCTAATAATGCAAGACTAATAAACATTATTAAAATTTTTTCGTGTTTTTACTTTGCTGTACTTAAAAGCACAAAACTTAATAATAGAACAACATATTGAATTTCCTGTCAGCACACTGTGTCTTGTATCTCTCTTGTGGAAATGTTTTTGAATAAAATCTTGTTGAAAAGACAGTACTTTCAGATTAGTGTTTTGCATAATTTAATATTGCTTTAAAATATTTAAGGCTGTTACTTATTCAATGGGCCCAAATTTGTACAGCTTACCAAATAAAGCCCTAACATCTTGTATTTTTCCCATGGTCATTAGAGTCTTATTGAGAAAATATAATTGACAGATAACCAGATAACTAACAGGAAGAAACATGTAAATACTCTTTCTGTGGGCAGTGAGATGAACAACTCCTTCTGTGTCCACTCCATCCTTCAGCCTTTCGTCATTTGTAACTGTTTATGAACCTGTGAATAGAACAGGGTGTGTTATTTAAGCCAAGTACCAGACTGTATGTCATCATGTGTCATATAGGACAGAACCCTCAATCTTGGCCTCATTTACACAAAGATCTAATGATTTGAGCAATAGGCCCAGATTGTTATACAGGCAAGTATCAAATTCAATTAACTTCCATTATTTTGTGTTATCACACAGCTGATTTTAAGAGTCTAATATTCAGGAATATATGTATATATAATATATACATATATATGTAATTTCTAATACACCAAATTATTCACAATCTAGTGCAAAGTATTAGCTTATTACTCACTTCTTACCCCTTGGTGGATTTAGTGAATATTAATTATGAGCCAAGGGGCAAAAGAGAAAAGAAAGTACATAAATTAGTGAGGGAAATAGTGATTCTGATTTTAAAATCAAAATTAAGAAATCAAAATATAGTATATAATGGTTATTTTTTACTTACTTTGTTAGGAAGTACAACCTATTGACCCAGATCATCACACACACACACACACACACACATACACACACACACACACACACACACACACACACAGATGCATGTGTGCATGTGTGTGTGTGTAGTTTCCTTTTTGATGTAGGATAATAATACTAACCAAATGGTGTGTGTGTGTGTGTGTGTGTGTGTGTGTGTGTATGTGTGTGAAAGAGTGAGTGTGCATGTATGTGAGTGTGTGTGTGAATAAAACTAGTCTAAAAGTAAAAAATATAGCTTTGTAGCAAAACGTGAAAATGCACAGCTTGTGTGTGTACGTGATATGCAAATATCACTGCAGATTTGTTTGTGTGACCCCTATTTTTCACAATACTAACCATTTGTCCCTTTAAATAAAATATTTTTAATGCTAATGCAATAATGTACTGGGATGGCACTGACTTAGAAGAATGAGTTTTATCAGCCTGCATTATTTTATCCTTGTGAGGAGAAATGAGTGCAAATGTAGTTCAAGGGATTCAGTGTGGTCTGGATACTTAGCAGTTTCATTGTTATCAGTTTCGTTCAGCCTTAATTATATTATCAGGAACATACTCCAAACTCTGTAAATTATGTTCTGTGCTCTGATGTATACACTAATTTGAGATATTGAAAACATCTTAAAGTTTTCTTAGAATCTGCTTTTCCTTTTTTTTTTTTTTTTTTTCTTTTTCCTTCCATAATACTCTCTCACATGATATCTGGAAGAATTTAACATCATCTTTAGTACAAAAACAACAGAGCATGGATCTTGGCTCATAAACACATAACTAAAGTGAGTGTGACAACCAAAGTGGCTATTTGAATGCTCTACGCTGCATCTGGCATTATGATGAAAGGACAACCATCTGTGATGTGCTGGAAACACCAGCGCCCCTCTTGTCTGTGGATCCCTTCACACGCGCTCTTGTTCCTTAGCACACTCTGAGAGATGCTGACTTCTTCTTCACGTTCTAAACTTCTCTCAGTCTCAAATGTCAAGATGCAGATTTTCTCTGTTTTGTTTGTTACACAGATGTGAAATTTGATGGACACACACACACACACACACACACACACACACACACACGACATACGCAGTAGCAGGAATTTAGTGGTGTAAAGGCATGAGAACAGCTCCCCTTCATCTTCACTTAACCTAGTACCAGCCGACTTTGGGTACTTGGTTGTTACAGCTTTGCACAGGCACTTTGGCTCCTTTCCTAGGTTAGTGGAATGACACCTGAACAAATGTGACTAAGACACAGGCTGGCAAATGTCAATGAAGATCCACATATAGAAATATTGTCTAATATATTTTTTTTTACTTTTTACAAGAATTCTCATAGAAACTGATTCTCTTGTTTACCAGCAGAGGAAAACTTTTACTACTTACGAAGAATTTTGTGCATCTTAACTGCTCTTGAAACAATGTCATGTTGTGTGCTTTTTTAAACTGAAGAAGCGTCAAGAGTATATGAAGCTCTTTTTCCTATGTTCTGTTCATAAATAACAAGACTTGTCTTTTCCTTATTAAGGGACATTGGCATTTTGCAATGTGAGAATTCCATGAAATAAAGTAAAATGATTAAACATATAGAGAATGTCCCAATCTACGAGAAATTTACTATGCAGTGCAAACTAGTCTCCAATATGTGGGCCAACCACAATGATTCTCAGCACAATGGCTAATACAATGAAAGCACTCCTGAGAACATAAACAAACAAACAAGAGATAAATCAAAAGTCATTGTGTAGCAAAAGTAATGAAAAATGATTAGTAAGTTGTTTAAAAACACCAGTGTCCGTCCTGGAGAGCCTGCTATTCTTTCTCATGGTGATGAGAAGGAAACAATTTCTTTACTGTGCTATCATAAAAAGTGTTTAGATTATTACATTTTTATTCTTATTAAGTGTGAGATCAATTAGCACAGAATGGTTGCTAAATACAATATTGAAAGATTACTAATATTTAATATTGATATATAATATTAGTTACACGTTAACCAGCTGTGTACCCCAATAATCACACAGACAGATTGGGATGTATTTAACTAGCCTAGATTACAATGCTGAGCAATAGCTACTCAATTGTAAACCTCCAACTAGGATAGCTTCCCCCCACCCATATTTTACGCATATCGTAGGTCCAGCTCCTTTCTCCTGGTGTTTTTTAGTCCTCTCCCTAAGAACATTATACCAACAATACAGTACTTTATAAATAATAAATGTAGGCAAATATATAGAGACAGAAAAAACAATTATTCCTATTCCTATTATTCTTAGGGTTAGTATTTTCATAGTGTCCTAGATTTCCTGGATGTTTTATATCAGGAGCTTTTTTGGAGTTAGCATTTTCTTTGACAGATATATCAATTTCCTTTATTGTACTTTCTAAACCTGAGATTCTGTTTTCCTGCCTTATAGTCTATTGATGGTGCTTGCACCTGTAGTTTCTCTTTGTCTTCTTAGATTTTCTATCACCAGAATTCCATCAGTATTTTTTTTCTTTATTGCTTTCTACTTATATTTTTGGGTCTGGAACAGTTTTATTAATTCCTTCATCTATTTGTTGTGTTTTCTTCTATATCCCTAAGAGATTTACTAATTTCCTCTTCAGGAACCTCTACCATCATCATAAATTGTTTTAAAATAAATTTCTTGTGGATCACTTGCATAAGAATGTTCAAGGCTTGCTGTAGTAGGGTATCTGGGCTCTTATGGTTCCCTACTGTCCTGGTTCTTGTTAAATGTGTACCGATGTTGGCCTCAATAATCTGGATTTGTGGTAGTTATAGGTTTCAGTGACAGTTTCTGACTTTGTCTTTTTTGAATGACCCTAAAATGTTTTTAAAGATAATTCATTTTTCCCATCTTAGGCTTACTTCGTGTTCTATAACTACAATTTCACGATCATTTAAGGAAAGTGTTAATTATAATTTAGAAAGGAAAGTTATATTGATATTATCAAAAGAAGAAAATAGCTGAAGGGTGTGGGAATAAGCAATGCATAGAGTGTAATCTTTATGAATTATTCTACAGTGGAATTTCTTATGTAGCTCTAATTCTGTAGTGATTTCTGCATAGTTATAGTAATAAATTGATCAATAGATGACTTACATTTTAAATTAATTTTTTAAATTAATTTGAGACTACAGAAAAATTCAAACTCCAATTTTCAACTAAATTATTATATTCTTGTTGTGTTATATTTTATGCATTAACAAACTATAATTGATTTCTTCTCTACAAACTTGTCTATAAAATCTTAATATAGTTTTGCTTTTAATGGGAAATATGTTAAAATTTTAAGTCATACAAAATATTTTGTACATACTTACTCAGCTCTCTATTTTGTTTAGAAACATACTAATTTCATAGTGTTAAAATCTGTATAAACATATATACTTTATTTACTTAAATATGTAACATGTCCTATGGTTAACACTTCCACAATCCTTTCTTTATTCTTTTTAGATATGATCAGTACATTGTTTTTATCAATGGCAACACTATGGTCATTCTTATCAGCAATCTATTCTTATATTTTGTTGTTTCTTAGTACCTACCCATAAATATTTGCTCAAACAAGCTCAATTTGCTCACCTCTGATTCTACATTCTACTCTCAAGTGAGGTCATGTGATACATGATATTTTCTGTCACTGGCTTATTTCAGTTATCTTAAATCTCTAGCTCCCCCTGTGATGTGGTAAATATCTTTATATCGATTGCTATCTCAGCCATATTCTACCTAATATCCACTCTCAGCCATATTCTACCTAATATCCACTCTCAGCCATATTCTAGCTAATAGCCACTCTCAGCCATATTCTTCCTAATAGCCACTCCTCTCAGCCATATTCTACCTAATATCCGCCCACTCATTGTGTGTGGCTTTAACATTTCTTTACTCGTTCATCAAGCAGTTAATGGACACCTGGATGTCTGGACTTGCTGACTATTCTGAGCAGTGCACAGTGAACAAGACAGTGAAAATGTGGTTTCGTAATACTGACTTCAGTTCAAGGAAATATCAAGGCGCTCTACAAATGAGTTAATGAGGATGTTCTGAAAGCACATAGTGTCTACCTTCATATATCAGGTTTATGTGCACAAAGGACAGAACCCATCAAGCAATCTCCATACTTAGCATACATAAATACATGCACAAAAACCCTTCAACATGTCAATTTTTAATCCTGTAGATAACATCAAATTCTCTATACACACATGAATTTGCCCGAGTGGAAAGAATATTCTGGTTTATCATTTTCCCAATAGGCAAAGGTGTGTGTGTGTGTGTGTGTGTGTGTGTGCACGCATGCCTGTATTCATGTGTACATGTGTACACATGCACACTTGTAAACTGTTATTTTGGCCAGAGAAGAAAGAGTTACCCAATTCTCTGGTCTTATAGTCCCTTTCCTTACACATATAATTTTATGTGATAATATGAAAGATAAGATCTTATGAGATTTAATTATAATAATTTCTATATCTGTTTAAATTATTTTAACAAATCTAAATAATTTTGACAGATTTAGGTAATAGAGACTTGTTAAGCATATAACATATCTCATAATTATCAACTACTTTGTCTTAATATGCATATTTTTGTTGAAATTTAAGAATAAATTTTTCCTTTATAAATAAAAGATGTTTTACCACCACTCATACCATCTAATTAGAGCCTTTTAATACACAGTTGCTTTATTCAGTGATTATTTAAAGATACAAAGTAGTAAGATTGTTTAATTTTCCTTGTTTGCTGCTCTTTGGAAATTCCAACTCCATGGTTCAGTGATCTAAGCCATATGCATGGAAAGCTATTATACTAACGTCACTGATACTTTGCATTCTGCAGCAGTCTCCACATCCAATAAGAAATATTCTGCTAATGTAATTAAAATTATTATTTTAAATTCGTGTGTTTTATACCCTTTTAGTATGAATGAATTATTATTAATATAGATATAAATGAATGCAAGGGTTATTTGGAGGTCTTTCTCAATTTTTAAAATCTTGTAATAATAATTTAATGGACATGAGTTATATACTCTATTATTAAAACTAGAATTGGTTATTAACATTTTTATAATTATCAAGATTATTAAATGCTATCAAATTATACACATACATGTCCATATGTATACATGTATAAAGAGAGATGCATATGCTATATATTATTTATATAATTTCTCTATGGTATGGTATCAATTCTATATCAAGTCAAGTAATTTATTGGAGGAGTGGAGAGGTATTGGGTTGTCAAGATTGTGAGGATTTTAATTTGCAAATGTTATGAAATGATATTCTGCCTTGACTACTAGCAGTAATTAGACTTTTGTTTTAAGCATTTAGTCAGAATTTTTAATATTTTCCTCTTCTTTTTTATCACTTATTGATCAAAGTTGTTTGCAGTGTTGAGTCCTTTTGCTTTGTTTTCATTTCTATTTAATCTATTTTAATACTATTTGTCAATTTAACCATTTTTACTAAGCTTAAATAGTTATTGCATTTGTAATTAATGAGAGTTAGTTATGGAGCTAAACTAAAGAAACTGTGCTCATGTGATAATAGATTGGAAACTGGAAGATAAGCATGAAATTAAAGCTTAATATAAATATAGGTGATTGCATCTAAATATTCTTATATTATTATACCTGAGTATATCATTTATCCAATAAATAGTTTCTCACAGAGTAGTGAACACATGATTTCATCAGGTTAAAAAATTAGCCCCTTCCATATGTGGCTGAATCTACTCCTTCATATGGAATATGTACATTAAATTGTGTGCTGTCAAAAAATAAGTAATATTCAACACAAACACTCAAATACACAGAGAGAGAGAGAGAGAGAGAGAGAGAGAGAGAGAGAGAGAGAGAGAGGCTGCTAAATTAAATCTAAATGAAGAAGCTCCTATTTGCAAGAGATGAATCAATCTCAACAACAAAATGAAGAAAAGTATAAGATAATCAGTCAAAATAAAAAATAAATATTTTTGAATTCAGACTGACATAAATCTATTGCTGAATAAATAAAGATAGAAGGAAATAAAGTGCAAAAGAATTCTAAATGATTCATGTATGTGCTCTTGGATATGCTAAATTTTATTTGTCAACTTGCCTCCACTGAAGGATGTTCAGAGTGCTGATATTGCATTATTTATCAAGATGTTGACACAGATAATTCTGTGAGAACTGACATTAATTTAGTTCAATATGTAAAAATGGTGACTCTCACCAGTTAGAACTATCCTGTTTCTTAAGACTCCACATAGGATAATAAGGAAAATTATTCAAAAGAATTATTTAGAAATAAAAACAATTAAGTGATATGTATTTTTTCTCAAGGAAGGAATGTAAATTCCTATTTTTTTAAAACAATCTGTATTTAGCATCAGTTTTCTCAATAATAACAATCTGAATGTTAGGATAAAATATAGCTTTTTTGTAGAAATACATGACGCTAACAATATGGGTTGGTTATCAGGACCAATGATAAGCCATGAATTGTGTGATGGTAAGTGATCTTCAGATGATGTAAAAAGAACGGTTCTGTTTTTAACTGAAATTCAGAGTGTTGGCCTTCTTATCAGACAGGTGTCATAAAAATCACAATCATGAACTTGCTACAAGACTGACTGTACTCAAAGCCTTTCCACATCAACAATAAAATACAGGAATTCACAGATAAAACAGGCCAAGAAAATATATCTTTTGCAGTGAGCCTGGGATCTTGTAAGAAAAAAATAGCATTAAGTAAAATTAAGAAACTGAGATGAACCAGGGACCTTAGTTATGACATTGCCTCCTAATAGTTTATTAATTGTAAGGTGTGGCAAACTCAACAGTAACAGAGAGGAAACTTAAGATCTATTTAAAATCTATAGAGCATAATGGATAACAAATAATCTATCATTCCCATCCTAAAAAACATGCCACACCTTTTCCATGCCAAAATATGATATGTACTTCAAAACACAGAAAAAGTTTATTTACAGAGGAACAAAAGCAAAACCGTAAGAATGCACATAATACAGTTTAATAAATTACCAAAAATTACTGAAAGAGTTTCTGGCATTTAGAACCACTGTTTACATAGACATATTTTTAATGGCTCCATTTGACTGGCTTAAGAAGTATATAATTTCTGACAAATAGTCCTGTGTCAGTACAGTTCTACAAGTTGACTCTAATTCACTGTGTGGGGGCGGTTGGTATGGTCTTTATTTAAGTCAGTGGGAAGTAATTGGTTAAATAAAAATCAATAGAGTGATATTAAGGTATTAGCAAATCTTGGGACTTCCAAGATGCTGGCAGCAAGGGAGCATCATATCTAAGTGGCAGAGGTCAGAGACTTAATATCTTGCAGATAACCTGGCAGGTCACTCAGCAGTTCCCACCTGGCCAGAAGCCTCTAGGCTGCCCATTGCTCCCAACCTGCGCCTGCCCAATGCTCCCCACATGTATCCACCTAGAACCTCTTGATGGGATGTCACTCCCATCCCATGACTGCCCAGTGCCTCCGCCAAGCCCACCAATTCCATCCCACTACAGCACAAGTCCACAGAGGACTTTGAACTCCAGAGACATGCAGATCCAGCCTTTGGAACAGATCTGCTAGCTGTCTTGAGGTGACCAGAAGAACCTCACAGGATCACAGGGCTAGAGAAACTCAACAGGTTCTGGGAACAAACAACCAACACCACTGACAAACAGAGGCCTAAAGGCCAGCATAATGACCCAATCAAAAAAACAAAACAAAAAACAGGGAAATATGACTTCACCATAACCCCCGTTCTCCCAAAACACTGGATATGTCAATGCTACAGAAACACAGGAAAATTATCTTAAATTACTGTTTTTAAAGATGATTGAGGCATTTAAAGAGAAAACAAATAAGGCCCTCAAAGTAATATAGGAAAACACAATTAAACAAATAGAGGCCTTTAAAGAAGAAACGAAAACCCTCAAAATAGTATAGGAAAATACAACCAGATAAATAAAGGCCATCAAAAACATTTGGGAAAATACTATTAAAAGGTGAAGGAAATGGATAAAATGGGTCAAAATCTGAAAATATAAATAGAATCAATAAAGAAAGCACAAACTGAGAAAATCCTGGACATGGAAAACTTAACAAATATAACAGGAACCACTGAGGTAGGAGTCCCCAACAAAATATGAGAGATTGGGAAGAGAATCTCAGGATCAGAAGATTCAGGAGAAGAAACTAACACATTTGTCAAAAAAATTAATAAAATTGGAAAAACTCCTGGTATATAACATACAGTATATCAAGGACAACATGGAAAAACAAAATCTAAGAACAGTAGGAATAGAAGGAAAGAAAGATTTTAGGCTCCAAGGATGAAAAAATATTTTCAAGAAAATTGTAGAAGAAAATTTCCCCAACCTAAAAAAGTTATGCATTTAAACATATGACAGGTCTACATTACATCAAATAGACTAGGCCAGGAAAGAAATTCCTATTGCTGCATAACAATCAAAACACTAAATGTACAGAACAAAGAAAAAATATTAAAAGTGGAAGAAAAAGGCCAAGTAACTTATAAACGCAGACTCATCAGAATCGCACCTGACTCCTCAGGAGAGGGTTTAACATCCAGAAGGGCCTAAATAGATGCCATGTAAACAAGAGACCACAGATGCCAGCCAGGATTACTATATGGAGCCAGGGTTTCATACAGAAAATCCAAAAACTGAGAATAACTAAAACAATCCTATACAACAAAAGAATTTCTGGAGGTATATCCTTCACTGATTTCAAGCTGTATTACAAGAAAATGGTAATAAAAACTGCATGGTTTTGTCATGAAAATAGACTCATGAATCAATGGAATCAAATTGAAGACCCAGAAATAAATCCACACACATATGGACACTTGATTTTTGATAAAAGGGCTAAAACAATACCAATGCCAAAAGACAGTGTCTTCAAGAAATGGTACTGGTCTAACTGGATGTCTACATGTAGAATAATGAAATTAGATCCATATTTATCACGCTGTACAAATTCAAATCCAAGTGGATTCAAGACCCTCAAATAACATCAGATACAGTAAATTCATTAGGAGAAAAAGTGGTGAAGAGCCTTTAACTCATTGTCATGAGTCAACTTCCTAAACATAACAGCAAAAGTACAGGCCCAACAATTAATAAATGAGACCTCTTGAAACTGAAAAGCTTCTGTAAGGCAAAGGACACTGTTAGTAGAACTATATGGCAGGTCAAAAGATTGGGAAAAGATCTTCACGAATCCAACATATGACAAAGGGCTAATGTCCAAATTATATGAAGAACTTAAAATTTAAACATTAACAAAAAATAACCCAATTAAAAAATGGGGCACAGAACTAAACAGAGAAATCTCAACAATAGAATATTGAATGGTCTAGAAGCACTTAAATAAATGCCCAGTGACCTTAATCATCAGGGAAATGCAAATCAAAACTATGCTGAGATTGGATTTTATACCTGTCAGGATGGCTAAGATCAAAATTTAACTGGCAGCATATTCTGGCAAGGATTTGGAGAAAGGGAGACACTCCTCCATTGCTGGAGGGAGTGCAAACTTGCACAATTTTGGAAATCATTCTGGCTCTTTCTCAGAAAACTGGGAATAGCTCTACCAGAAGACACAGTCATACCACTACTGGACACTTGTTCAACTATGTTAATAGCAGCTTTATTCATAATAGCCAGAACCTGGAAACAACCTAGATGTTCCTCAGCTGAAGAATGGATAATGAGACTTTGGTAAATTTACACAATGGAATAATATTCAGCTACTGAAAACAAAGAAATCATGAAATTTTCAGGCAAATGGATGAAATTTAAAAGAAGACCATGCTTAGTGAGTTAACAGAGTTGCAGAAAGGCATACATGGTCTGTGCTCTCTATCAGTGGATCGTAGCCATGTATTAAAGGATAAGCAAAGCACAATGCACAGACCTAAGGAAGATAAGAGCAAGAAGATACAAGTTAGGATGCTTAAATCTCACGCAGAAGGAGAAATAGGGAAGATACAGGCAACGGTTGATGAGAGGGAATAAGATAGGAGAGGCAGTGTGAAGAGCTTTGAGAGTGGATATCAGCCCTTCAGAGAACAGGGATGGGAAGACAGAAGGCTTGTGGAGAGAAAAGCATCTCTGTGGCAAGCTGGAGACTTAGGTCAGGATATGCTTCTGGAAGGATGTGAGGGGTACTCTGGCAGAGACTTCTACGAGCACGAGCCATAGAAACTGAGGAGCACTCACCCCCAACTTAATATCTACTCTGCCAAGAAGATGTGCATAAATATAGAGCAGATAGAGCAGAAATTGAGGGAATGCCCATGGAAGGGAGATCACCCCTGACACTATTAAGGATACTCTGCTATGCTCAAGGGCAGGAGGCTAGCAGAGTTGTCCACTGAGAGATTCCAACCAGCAGTGCTTTGAAACAGATGCTGAGACTAACATCAAAGATTTTGGTGTTTCCTTTGGAAACGTGTAGAGGGAAAAAAGGACATGAATGTGGCAGGAGCTCCACAACAATACCAACAAAGCCAACTAACCAGGAGTCAGAAGGGCTTTCTGAGACTGAAGAACCCATCAAGATCCAGACCAGCCCCCAACACAGATGTTACCGATGGGCAGCTCATACTTTGTGTGGATCCTCTAAGAATGGGTGGATCCTTTAAGAATGGGAGCAAGGACTGGCATGGAGTTTCTTGTCAGCTTTCTGCTCACTTTCCCTTGCCAGGACTGCCTTGTCAGGCTGCAGGGGAAGAGGACACACCGGTCATGATGGGACTTGATGAGCTGGTGTGGATGGCAAGGGGACAGGGATCTCTCCTTTTCTGAGGAGTAGAGGAGGGAGAAAGAATAACAGGGATGCAGGGCGGGACTGTGAGGAGAACAGGTATGGGGCTACAACCCGGACGTAAAGTGAATAAGCAATGTGCAAGATATAAATAAAGCTAACAATAATGGGTTTGGCTTTCCAATGAAATATTGTCAATTGAACTTGGTCATTTTAATTTTTCCAAAATAAAATTTAAAAGAAAAGTTGTAAAATTAGATGCATAGTGAAGGAGAATGTATTTTTAGGAGTTGAAGGAAGGAGTAAATATAATCAAAATACATTATATAACATTCTCAAAGAAAATACAAAACTGATGGAAAATAAGCATCACAATACTCTTACAGATTTAAATTTCTTTTAAGAAACCAAAGAATATTTTGCCAATTAATTCAATTCAAAAGCAATTATTCTATCTAATCTATGTTCCCTTGTACTAGATCTGCCTGCATATCCATTGATGATTATGCTAATTCATCTCCAGTGTTTTCTTGCTATTTACCCAATGGTGGTTTTGTCTTATTATATGGTTTGTTTACCTTGAGATCAGAATATAAGATAGATTTATTTTGCCTGATATCTTAGATCAGAGTGCCTTTTAGGGAAAGGAATAGAAGAACACAATTCATATGTCAGAAAAAGGAATTCAATGCCATATGGAGAGAATACATTACAAAATGAAGTAAAGAAAGAAAAAAGATTTTTAAAAAATTTTTTTTCTTTTATTAATTTATTCTTGTTACATCTCAATGTTTATTCCATCCCTTGTATCCTCCCATTCCCCCCCCCCATTTTCCCATTATTCCCCTCCCCTATGACTGTTCCTGAGGGGGATTACGTCCCCCTATATATTCTCATAGGGTATCAAGTCTCTTCTTGGCTACTTGCTGTCCTTCCTCTGAGTGCCCAGAAGCAGAAAGAATCAAATGGTATATACTCACTTATATCTGCATACTAGCCCAAGGGGCATGTCCCACAAAAGCCTTCACTTACCAGGAAACTGGGACAGAGGGGAAGGCATCCTATTGGGACTTTAAAAAAAATTTTATTATTAATTTATTCTTGTTACATCTCAATAGTTATCCCATCCCTTGTGTCCTCCCCTTTTCCCTTTATTCCCCTCCCCTATGACTGTTCCTGAGGGAGATTACCTCCTCCTGTATATGCTCATAGGGTATCAAGTCTCTTCTCGGTAACCTGCTATCCTTCCTCTGAGTGCCACCAGGTCTCCCCCTCCAGGGGACATGGTCAAATGTGAGGCACCAGAGTATGTGAGAAAGTCACATCCCACTCTCCACTCAACTGTGGAGACTGTTCTGACCATTGGCTAGATCTGGGTAGGGGTTTAAAGTTTACCGCCTGTATTGTCCTTGGCTGGTGCTTTAGTTTGAGCGGGACCCCTGGGCCCAAATCTGCCTATCATAATGTTCTACTTGTAGGTTTCTAGGACCCTCTGGATCCTTCTACTTTGCCATTCTCCCATGCTTCTCTCATCTAGAGTCCCAATAGGATGTCCTCCCCTCTGTCCCAGTTTCCTGGTAAGTGAAGGCTTTCGTGGGACATGCCCCATACTCACTTATATCTGCATACTAGCCCACAAAAGAGATTTTATAATATTTTATTTAAATATTTGTATGTCTTTGATATAATCACAGTATTTCTTCAGGCCCTTTCCTCCCTCCAAACCCTCACTATACCCATTCATACTCTCCTTCAAATACATGGTCTCATTTTTCATTAATTGTTATTGTATGCATATATGTATATGTTAAGACATATTTCTCTAAATATAAGCCACTCAATCCTATACTTTTAAATGTATGTATGTGTGTATGTATGTACGTATATTTTCATACTACAGAAACCATTTGTGTGCTGTTCTCTGGGCACCAACGCTTCCAGCTTCTTCAGTTACCCATAGTTCTTCGTATACATTTGAGACCTCATGGGCTTTTCCCTGTTGTTTTTGGCATTTCCATTAGCGTCGTCCTTGTTAACATCACATTTGGCAGTAATATTTGTGAAGCTTCGTATGTTTAGTACATTTAAATGTAGGTTTAATTAAAAGTAATTACTCCAATGAAGTTAAGCACAGTAGACATTGATTGATGTTAACCATCTATAAATTTCAACTCATAAAATTTTAACAAAATATACTTTTAAATATATTTACTGAAGATATTAACTTGGACCCTTTTGTAGTACTATGAGAACATGATACTTAAATTCCCTCTTTGGAAACTCATGGATATAGTCTCCATCTTGATTTATGACATTGGTCGTTGCTCTACATCTGTGGGAAATGATCCATGTCAATCTGATGCCTCCTACTGTCTGATTAACTGTCCTCATTACAGATGTTAAGTGACGTGGTGTCAGCACATCTTCCCCTGAGGACTTTAATGCCTCACACAACAATATTGATCTGGCCCTTTTACTGCTCTGGTGGAATTTTTCCCAATTTGCTTTGTAAGTTGTGGGTCACCCAAACTCCATTCCCACAGGTCCTGCCAATTCCCTTCTCACTCACAACTTCTGGTGCTCTTTATCTGTGGAACAAGTATTCAACTGTTCTGGTTACTTCTCTCATTGCCCCATTGTATTGATTCCTTGCAAAGTTTCAACAGTCTCAGCTTTAATAAAGCTCTCCAAGATGAATATCTCAATAAGCTATATAAGGTTTCAGTGTCAATATATATATATAGAGAGAGAGAGAGGTAAAATTAAATTTCAAAATTAGCAATGGGAATTATGAGAAAAATAATGATTAGTGTCCATAAGATCAGGAAATTTTTTTTCGGTGATTTTTTTTATTAATTTATTCTTGTTACATCTCAATGTTTATCCCATCCCTTGTATCCTCCCATTCCTTCTCCCCCCCCCCATTTTCCCATTATTCCCCTCCCCTATGACTGTTCCTGAGGGGGATTACCTCCCCCTATATATTCTCATAGGGTATCAAGTCTCTTCTTGGCTACCTGCTGTCCTTCCTCTGAGTGCCACCAGGTCTCCCCCTCCAGGGGACATGGTCAAATGTGGAAATTTTTATAAGAAGAAAATGTTGATAATTAAAAAGAATGATAATTATATACTTACTTATTGGGGGAAAATGCTGTGTTTTCTCTTAATGAAATGCCATCATCTGAGAAATGGACTTGAAGGTACAAAAATTACCATATATTTCAGTATCTAAAAATTTTTATTTGTTTTTTTATATTTAAATTATTAGAAATGCATCAAGCAGTAAATGTTTGTTTGATAGACTGACTTCCAGGCTGGAAATGTCCCTTCCGTTCTCTCAGAGCCTTGCTTCCCTCTAGACTGTGGCGCTCTATGACATTGCCAATGCCAATCCTACACAGCTGTATGTTATTCCTTTCCTTCTGTCTGTCTGTCTTTCTTCCTTTCTCTTTCATGCTTTTTTTCTTTCTTTCATTTTGGTTATTTGAGACAGGGTTTCTAACAGCCCTGGATCTCCTGTATTTTCTTTGTTGACCAGGCTGGCCTCGAACTTACAGAGATCTACCTAGTTTTACTTCCCTGAGTGCTCAGGTTAAAGGTGTGCACCACCAGGCCTGGCTTGCATCTTATTCTTTTATAATTAAGATGCATGTCTGACAGAAAATGAATAAAGAAATCTAATACAAATTTGTGTATGAATTATACATTAATATAAATGTTTATAAAACCTTTTCAAAGGAAAAAGATCAGCTCAAAAGATCAGCTCAGTCTATTTCCACTGGCTGAGTTCCTTTCTTGGTAATTAGTTCCTTGACAGTTTCATATTTTATACAATATGCTTTGATAATATTTACCATCCTCAATTTTTCTAAGATCTCCCTTTTTTCCTACTTACCTAGCTTCATGCCCCCTAAAACAAAACAAAACAAAAAACAAACAAACAAACAAAAAAAAAAGCCAACAAAAACAAAAACAAGAAACCAAAATACCAAAACCTTAAGCAACAATTTGTACTGCCCAAATAATCTTGGATATGTGCTCTTCACCGGAGTGTGACCCACTGCTGTTTTATGGCATATTTTAACTTATCCAGGGAGCATTTAAACATATATGACAAACTCACTGTATTTTACTCACTGTGGCAACTTTTCACAAAGTCTGGTATCTATTCCTTTTAAAGGTCACAAGGAAAAATGTGAATAGAGGAGTCAGAGGAACAAGCTCAGTTCATGGTTTTGATATTTTAATGTGGATGAAAATTAGATGCAAATTGTAGACTCTGCCCAAGAACCTCACAGCTATTTAAGTGTCATTTTACAAAGAAATTAGATTTCATTGTTTTTCTCCAAAGAAAAATGTAATTTTACAGCTACCGTCGATGAGAAAGCAAAATAAAGAACAAAAGCATGTTCTAAGTTCATGTATGACTAACACTTGAAAATGTATGATATTCCCACAGTTTTAGCATATATATTATAGCAGAAAAATTTGATAATCTTACATTGAAGCCAAAGACATGGCAGTATTATCTGATACTCTGTGTTTTCTCTTTGTATATTGGAATAATACCCCTTGTGCTGCAGGACAGCTAATCAAGAGGAACATTTTAATAGATACAAAGTATGTCTATCTATTTTCCTTAGATGATGATTCTTTTTATTCAATTATAACTTAATAAAAGAGAATTCTCAGTCTTATGTATTTCAAGATATTTCAGTTCCAGTGCATTTACTTAAAGGAATGATCCCTTTGTCTGTTACGCCTGAGATTTCTTTTGGCTGCACTTTGGTCAAGCGTTTTTGACTTAGGTAGCACCACACTAATAAACAATATTTCTTGATGTTTCATCAGAGAAGAACTGCCATGTCATTGGCCCTATTGCTAGTATGTTATCACTGATCTTTTAATTAAAGTGTGTGTGATGGTTAGTCTGGACTGTCAAATTGACAAGTTTTAAAACTGCCCAAGAGACAAAGCATCTCAGTACTAGACTGAATAAGAAAGAGAGAGGGAGAGGGAGAACATCATTCATTACACTCTGACTCCTGGCTGTGGATTCGAAACGATCAGACACTATACACTCCTGCTGCTGTGCTCTCTGCTCCATGATGGGCAGAATCACAAACTATGATCCAGCAAAAACCATTCATCTTTTATGTGACTTTTATTAAGAATTAGCTAACACACCAATGACAAACCTAACCAATGCAGGGCATCTCCTCTAGGTTTCCTCCTTATGGAGCCGCCATTTGCCCTTTGAAATCATTCATTAGTTTGAATAGAATTAGATTAAGTATATACAGTTTCCTTATAGCTCATCAAAGTTCAATTCTATATATTAGTAACTATAAATGACTACTTGGTAAAATTGACTACTTCATTAATTTAGTGTGTACAGTTATGCATATGGATGGATATATGTACCCAGCAGTAAAACAAAAGGGAAGATTCTTAAAAGTGTCATATTTAATATTGAATGGTAATTTTTATGAAAAAATGAAAATTTAGTGTGATTTACATTCTTTCTTTTGTTTAATTTTGATCTGGGGTCTCAGCATGTTTTTGTTTGTTTGTTTGTTTGTTTGCTTTGTTTTAGTTTGGTTTGGTTTGGGTTTTTGTGTGTGTGTGTGTGGTTTTTGTTTGTTTGTTTGAGATGAACTTCTTTGAGCAAATATAATATGAGCTGAAAATATAATGGTAAGTACTAATAATACTTACCCTGAGCATGAGATTCCCAAGCAGAAACACATCTATGGAAGAAATATAGTGACATTTTTTTTCAGGTAGAAAGAAGGATTTGGCTGAATAAGAAGACTGTGGCATGTGACTAAAGATGTAGACAAGCTGTGTCTAGAAAAGCCTCAGTAATTACTATAAATTCATCCTGATTTCCACTAGGAGAGTGAATGTATATAAATTGCATGACCAGTGTCATCTGTAGTTATATGTGTATACGTTATTATACCCTAACATGAATGTAAACCTTTATGAAAATTTGCCCTTATTGTGTGTTAATGCCTATCACTTTATTGAAAACACTTCACATATTTCTTCATTATAAATTCATACTACACATAGCAATCAAGGACCAAATAATGGTGTATAATATTTAAGTTACAGTGTAGCAATCCAAGTATGAATAATCACTGTATACATCATCTAAGTAATGATAAAACAAAAGTAAAAATAATACATGAAAAGAAGAAATAGATAAAAAGAACAGAGACAAATAAAAAATAACAATCTCAGGGTCCTTTTTGTCTCTATATTTGAAAGGCTGGATTTTACTATTTCCTTATGATTCTTTTGAGACCTATATTTTACATGTTAGCTAATGCACGATGAGGAATGACAGGTTCCCATAATGACTGTCTCCCTTCCTTGGGTCAGCCAAGGTGAGTCTTTACTCATCCATTACTGGCGTTACAAATCTAGGACACCATTTCCTCGGTACACTTTTAGTATTCTCCCCTATCTAGTGATTATATATTTCACAATTGATTGGCAGAATATTATCATCTCAAATAAAATTTTAGAGCTCCAGGTATGGTGTGACATCCCAAGAGAATAGAAGGTGTGACCAGGGAGAAGATAACTTTTTGTTTATTGCGAATTACCAGGGCAAAATTGTTACAGCTTGTAATAGTTACTGAGCATGACTGTGAAATACTGTGATTTTTTTCCCCCAGAATTTCTTCCGGCAGATTAGGTAACTCTTAGAGCTCCCAATACTTAATAGATACATTATATGAAGTTTGGTGTCAAATTCCATATCGTTATGGTGTGGAATAACAACTTAATATTTCCAAAGTAAAGTCAAATTTCTGAGTTTTAACTCCTTATTTTTTGCCATTTTCTGGCATGTGGATGTACAGGAAGATAGAGAACTCACATACAAAAGTTAATTAATTCATTAAAAATGAAACAATAACAACACATTAAAAACCCAGAAAGTCACAGAGCTCACCAAAATTATGTAGATATTTATACCTGGAAAAAATAGGTGAAATAGTTCAAAACAATGGGAGCTGTTTTAAATTAGATATTCCATATATTTTATAGAAATTTGACATATGAGACAAGAAAGACAAAGGAAAGTAAGGAAAGAAGGATTTTTAAAGATCTGAAAATTGAAAGCTTCTTTCCATCTGACTGACTATTATGGAAACAAAGGAGGAAACACTCATGATAGGTGACGTCAGGAATATGTCTCAGTGCCATATCAGCAGCATCAAACAGCACACTCAACTGTAAAAGCAAGTGTGATTTTCTCACCATCATGTCCGAGGAGTAAAAAGGAAACTAGGTAGTGTATGTCAACATTTGTCTTCCATGCCTTGGAATGTGGGCTGCACCCATTACTGCAGGGGAGGAGAGCAGTGTGTCTGTGACACTGCTTTCACATATTGTCTTCAATCGTTAATCACCCGAAAGGACAAGGGGCTCCAAGTGTCCACTGGTACCTGAAAAGAGGCAAACCATACCACTTCACTCCTCTACAGAAAACTCGATACACTGGTTCAGGAATACAATGGCCTAGGTATAGATATTGAGTCTTACTATTACCATTCATGTTGGTTTGAGCAGATGTCACTTCCTGTGAAATTCTCAGTAATAATCTTATGGATGGGACAAATTTGATGCAAATATACATAAAATTATCTTGCATTGGAACTGAAATTAAATATATCGCATCTAGTTTTGACGGTATTTGGCATGCCCACTCCCACTGTTTGCTTCCCACCGAGCTACAAAGTCATGACATATAAGATGTAATTCAGACCCATGCAGGTTTGTGAATGCTACTTCAGACTCTGTAAGCCCCTGTGAGCACTGCTTAATTGATTCCATGGTATCCTCAACAACTGGTTCATACAATTCTTCCCCATCTTCTCTAGGTGTTTACCAAGCTCCACCTACTGTTTGGCTGTGAGTCTCGGCATCAGTTTCTGTGAGCTGCTGGATGAAGGCTGAAGACTCCCCAATGAGAACTGGGTAAGGCATCAATCTATGAGCACAGCAGAATATCATAGGAATCATTTTATTAATGTTATTTATTTATTCATTTATTTGTTTATTTGTTTTTGGCCAGAATGTTTGGCTTTATCATGGATCTGTGGGATATCCACCTTGCTGTTCCTGGTATCCTGTCAGTGTCAGGATTGGGCTCCGTTTCATGGCATAGGCCTCAATTTGGATTAGTTGGTGGTTGGCTACTCCCACAAGTTCTGTGTCAATGTTACCCTAGGATATCTTGTAGGCAGGAAAAGTTGTGGAGCAGAGAGTTTATGAGTGGGTTGGTGTTCCAGTTCCTTCACTGGAAGCCTTGCCTGTTCCCAGAAGACAGCTAGTTTAGGCTCATTTTCCCAAATTATTAAGCATATTTACTAGGGTCACTTTTGTAGATTCCATGGAGTTTCCACTACACTAGGCTTCCATATCACCTCACCAAATTCACTCCAATTCCAGGTGTCCCTCCCTCTTTATCTCTCCAAATGTATCCTTCCTGATCCCATGCCCACCTGCTCCCTGTCCACCCCACTTCAATGAATTCAGAATTTGTAATACTAAATTAATTTAAATATGCTGTGGTTATGTAAAGTCAATTTCATTTTCTACATTTTTTTACAAAAAAAATCTTTTGAAAAAATTAAATTAATCAACATGAATAGAAAAAAATGGTTAACATAGTTTTTTACAAAGTGATTAATATCTAGGCCATATTAAGAAATCCAAGGGCTGGAGAGATGGCTCAGAGGTTAAGAGCACTGTCTTTTCTTCCAGAAGTCTTGAGTTCAATTCCCAGCAACCACATGATGACTCACAATCTTCTATAATGAGATCTTGTGCCCTCTTCTAGTGTACAGGCACATATGCAGGCAGAATACTGTATAAATAAATAAATCTAATAAAAAAGACACAACACATCACATGAAAAAGAAATTTAAATATGTATTAGCAAATGTTTAATAAATAAAAGTAAATAGACCTATGGCGATAGCTCTCTAAAAGAAGCATGGGTAAATGTTATATCAAACAAAAGATCGATATCTCCATTAACCAAAAGCACACTGTTGTGATGCCCCATTTAAATAAGAATTATTGTTTTTAACAATATTAAAAGTATGCAAATGTTTGGAATGGCAGGAAAAGGGTTCCTAGCAAAATGTGGGTGAAAATCTAAGTCGCATTCTCTACCATTGAGTGGAGAGTGAGATTTGACTTTCATGCGAACTCTGGTGCCCCATCTTTGACCACGTCCCCTTGATGGGGAGGCCTGGTGGCACTCAGAGGAAGGACAGCAGGTTACCAAGAAGAGACTTGATGCCCTATGAACATATACTCGGGGAGGAGGTCCCCCTCAGTCACAGACATGGGGAGGGGAGTAGGGGGAAAGCAGGAGGGAGGGAGGAATAGGAGGATACAAGGAATGGGCTAACAATTGAGATGTAATGTGAGTAAATTAGTAAAAAAAAATGGAAAAAATATAAAGCCAGGCACATGCCTTTAATCTCAGCACTTGGGAGACAGAGGCAGGCAGATCAATGTGAATTCGAGGCCAGCCTGGTCTACAGAGCGAGTTCCAGGACAGCTAGAGCTGTTACACTGAGAAATTCTGTTTCCAAAACAACAAATAAATAAATAAGTAAAAATAAAAAAGAAAGAAAGAAAATCTAAGTCACCATATCTGTTATCCAACAGTATATCTCTTCCTCAAAATCTAAATATCAATCTACCACACGATCCAGCAACCCCTGCAATGGGAGTGTGCACGAACATTTAAAATTTCGAGCGTTAGCCAGGATGTAGTGGCACACCCCTGTAATCCCAGCGCTTGGAAGGCAGAGGCAGGGGTGAGCTCTGAGTTCAAGGCCAGAGAGTGAGTTCTAGGGCAGCCAGGGCTACATAGAAACATCCTGTCTTGAAAAAACAAAAGCAAGGCAAAACAAAACAAAACAAAAATAGAATATTTAAAAGTCACCCATAATTTCTCTTTATTACAACACTACTTATAAAGTGAAAAATAGAAATAATGTTAATGTCTTTAAGTTGACTAGTGGCTAATAGAGCTCATTATATATGCATGATAGAATACAGTTCAACCAGAAGGGTCTTATGTTGAATTGCATGTAATTATGTAAAATAAACTGGACACCAAAGGCAAGTACTGAGGGGACCATAATTCTGTTAGTATGTATTATCTAAAATACATAATGCACTAAATTTTAGGGTCCAGTACCTAACATCACTGAATTATGAGTATTATATATAATTGAATATACATACATGTGTATGTTATGTATAATTGTGGATAAGAACACTGAAGTGAAGTTCATCAAATAAAATCTGGTTTGGGGATGTATAATAGAGTGACTGCAAAGTCAACCCACTGGGATGTCTCCCCGGAATAAGGTTTGACTCAATTAAATAGATGCAATTTGTTTCAGTAGCTCTTCAATGCTGGTCAGAGACCAAGGGCATGGCCTAAGCAAGCCACCTAACTCTAGGGTATAGAACATGAGTGAGTGTGCGAGGGAGACAGAACCATGCTAACAGAAGGAGATCTCTCACAAGGGAGAAGATCCTTGGGTTCGGATATAGATTGGCAAGATTGGCAAGAAACATATATGTCAACCAGAAGAGAAGACTTAGCAATCAGCCTTTGGTGGATACAAGAATGTAGTATGCAGGTAGTCAGGGGAGTAACAAAAACAGTGAAAGAGGGAGGAATCCCACATTTTGAAACAGGGGATAGGTGGAAGACTTAAGCTGTTGATTGGCAGTAGTTATCTGGATTCCATTTGACCTGAGAGGTGGATTTCTTGTACTTTACAAGAATCCTTTTAAGTTTACAAAGGGAGGTAAATTTTAGACACATTAGCTTTACCACTGGTTGTAATTTCCAGTGAAATACACATTGTATGGAAAGGACACAATCATATACATGTGTGTTATCCATGGCAGAGCCTTGGAAAAACCCTTTGGGTTAAAAGCATGAATATTCTTTGAGGTGATCTTAGGAAAAGCAAAAGACTTATAGATCTCTTTTACACCTGTAAAACAGTAACATAGGGAGAACCAAAACCTCCTATAAAGCAGAAATACAAAAGTTCTCATGATCTTAATTATATTTTATTAATTTTTATTTAAGTAATTTATTCAGATTAAATCTCAATTGTTATCCCCTCGCTTGTATCGTCCCATTCCTCCTCCCTAACTCTTTTATCCCATTCCCCTGCCCTAGGTCTGTCACAGAAGGGGACCTCCTCCCACACTATAAGATCACAGCCTATCAGATCTCTTCTTGATAGCCTGCTTACTCTTCCTCTGGTTGTCATCTTATCTCCCCACCAAGGGGAAGTGGTCAAATAGGGGGCACCAGAGTATGTACACGGCAGTCCCTGCTCTCCTCACAACTGTGTAGAATGTGTTGTCCATTGACTAGATCTGGATGGGGGGGGGAGGGTCTAAGTTTACTGCATGCATTGACTTTTGTTGATACAGTAATTTGAGCTGACCCATCTGGGTCCAGATCCGCCAGTCTTGATGGTCTTTTTGTAGGTTTCTAGGACCCTCTGGATCCTTCTATTTCCCCATTCTTCCATACCTCTCTCACCTAGCATCCCAACAGGAAGTCCCAGTAGCTATTCCACTCCTTGAAATATACCCAAAAGATGCTCCACCACACAACAAGGACATAATGCTCAACCATATTTATAGCAGCCTTATTCATAATAGCTAGAGCCTGGAAACAACCTAAACGTCCCTCAGTTGAAGAATGGATAAAGAAACTGTGGTGCATTTACACTATGGAACACTACTGAGCTATTAAAAACAAGGAAATCCTGGAATTTGCAGGCAATGGATGGAACTAGAGATGATCATCCTGAGTGAGTTAACCCAGACCCAAAAAGATACAGATGGCATATAATCACTTATAACTGGACACTAGTCCAACAGGGATGTTCCCTGAAAGTCTTCCTTTAGCCAAAGATCTTAATTTTCAGCATCATTACATACTGTGAAAGAGGGTCTTCTTCCCTCTGGACAGAATACTGGATATGTATAATTCAAGCACAACAGGAAACATTTTAAGTCTATATTTGAAAGACAAGACAAAGGAAATTTAAAATCATGAATTTGCAAATATGATAGCAAATATGACAATATAGTGAAATGCTTTTTTAAACTAGACTTAGATTAATAAATCAGGGCTCCAGTAATTGCTGTCACAGTGTTAGATAGTTAGTACAACAATAGCATAGCAAAGGGAAGAAATCTGAAGCATTTATATCTATTTTGGATATCTTAAAGCATTCTTTAGACCCTCTACCTTCATAACTTGCATTTACCAAACTTAGAACACCTTCTTAGAAGTTTCAGCTTTTAACTGAACTTCTATGTCATTATCTAATTATTTACCATGAGAATAGGTGAAATTGCTTCAAGCAGTCACTGTCCTTTAGCTAAAAGAATGGTAAAAGTTTTTTTTTTATCTGAGACCTGTGTTTTAAGTCTGGTAATAAGGTAGACTGTCTCTAGAGTTGACAGTAGCAGCTCTAAGAATCAAACTTAAGGCCTGATATATTGCATATGAAGAAGACTGAGAAGGTATCTGAAGCCTGTTTATCTTAACATAATGTTTATGAGTAAGGCAAATCTGTTTGATTTTTTAAAAAGTATCTAGTAGTTTTAACTAGCTATTGAATTGACTAAGAATTAACATGGTGAATTACTTTGGGTTAAGGACCTAATTGCCTATTCTCTAGCTATCAAACTATCGTTAGCTTAGGTATCAATGTTTTCAGAGACATGAGAAGGATAAACTATAATTTAAGTGAATTTATATAACAATCAAAATAACAGAGATGGCTAGTTAGTCATATCCCAGTAACTAGAGAGTTGTCCCAGGTCTCGTGGCAATAGGAACAGGCAGCCTGGTCATCAGGTACAGAGGATCTGTGATTGCTCCGTGGAAGGAGAACATGAAGGAACTGACCTCAGCTGATTTTCAGCAATGTGAGGCAATAACTCTCCAGGTGTCCAGTTTGTGCACAGTTCATGCTGGGCCCTGAAGAGGACAAAATGGAGGCAGTCTTGCCCCATGGTTAGCACACCACAATTCAGAGTTGAAGTCATCTGCCACTGCGTCCAAACCTTCTGAGACCTTGGGGGAACTGCTGTTATGATTTGTTACGAAACCACTGTTTTTCATAATAAATTTATATATTAAATGCCAAGTTCAGCAGATCTCTGACAAGTTTGAGGGCCAGCATTTTTGAGCTAAGCAATTTTTGTCTATCTCTACCTATCTCTCTAAACTACATCTTGCAAACATAAAACAGAATGTTATGACCTTATTCTAGGTTTAATATTGAAAATGTGACTAAAATATATTTTTAAACATGTTAAAGGATTTGATAATTTATGAGATATTAATCATTAAAGACTATACTTCAGGTTTTATTCTTGTTAAGTTGAAATGTAAAAAAAAAAAAAAAAACATAAACATAGTCCATAGAGAGAACGCAGAACAGTTTCCTGTATGATTTAGCTTATAAGAAGTTCATGGCTTATAAAACTCTAAAGGTATATTAATAGTTTAATAACATTGCCATACCCAAAAAACAAGGCTAAATATATTTCTAAGGCAGTGATTTTTAAGCTATTGAGAATGAAGGTCAAGCATAATAATCAAGTTCTAATATTATAAACAAATGAATGTCTCTAGAATTAATATATCACATCTCCAGGCTTAGCAATATAGAAAACTCTGTAAAACAGTTTTAAAATTGAATTTGAATTTATTATATCAGACCCACTGACCAGGAACACAGAGCAACTGGCAATAAGAGACCCAGTATTTATCCATGCAAGGACTAGTGAGGACATACATTTTTTAAATTACCTTGTTTATCTAAATCGGACCTTATAACTTTGAAATTAAAAAATAATGGAACCAGGGTTGAATTTACATATATATATATATCACACATATATATGTATGTATATATAGTGTAAAATATAATTTTGAATTTATATAAAACTCTATACCTGTTTAAAATGAGACTTACTATTTTTTTTTAGCAGAAGCTTAAAAGATAGAAGTTACATTTGGAGTTCAGCAAAGATTTGAACAGTGCTGGCATCCTTCAAAAAGGTGTCAGGCATAGCCATGATTTTCCCAAAGCAAAGATGGCGAATACTCATGTGATTGCCCTCAGTCAAGATGGCGACAAGTACACAACTCCATCCCTTCTATCCCAAAATCAGCATGGGTTGTGAGCAGCCTGTACCTGGCCGATTTTCAAAGTGCTGTCTGGGCCACCTCGGGGTGGGTGTTGGAGAGGACTCCTAGTGGCTGCCACTGCTGCCAAGGCCACCTCTCCTGGAAGCCACTGCAACCAGAGCTACAGCCAGAGCTGCTATCATTAGCAACTGACGTGACCATGCATGGGTGCAGGGTAGACTGAACCTGGAGCCAAGGACACAGAGGGCAGTAGTGGGAAATGGAGGAAAACTGGAGCCAGAGCCATATGGGAGAATCTCTAAGTAGAATTTAGAATTAAATTTACCTAAGAAGTGGTGAAAATTGGTCTGATGGTGGTGGCTTAAAACTATGTTTTGGAGTGAGAAAAAGGTATAGGAAAGTAAAGGCTGTTTTTTATGTTCCCCAGTTGCTTTAGCTGTGTGATGGGACAATTTAGAAGCTACTTGTCTCCAAAAAGCTTAGACGTCTGAGCTGGGAACTCCGTTCTCGCGGGTGGGAGAAGAGAGGAATAAATCAGTCAAGTCTGATCCAATGGCATCCCAGAGGGCTAGGAGAATTAGAAATGAATTGGCAGAAGCTGGTCAAATGTGTCATCACACGGTTTGCCTACGGCCAGGGCAGACGCCCTATGGGCACAATATCACCTGGTTCCAGAATTTTTGGTGTTCGAGAAAGAGTGAAAGAAAACCAGGACAACAGGACAACCCAGGACAAAGAAGTCTCACCCAGGGCAGGAAGATCAGAGGTCAGAAGAAAAAGCCCAGAGACACTGACCAGGAAGTGAAAATCTACCAAATCAATTGGTCGGTGTTGGATGGAGAGGAGGTTTGCTGCTGGTGGAACAGAAGCGTTGTAGGCAGTGTGGCGGGTAGAAGGAACTATGTAGAAGGGATCCCAAACTTCCTAGACAATACTGGAAGAGCCCTTCCCAGTGTGGGCAACCAACGTGAAATATGCACCACACCACAAACATGGTATAAGATTTATTGTAGAAGCATGGGAGGAGATGAAAGTGGAGCATCCCCGGGGGACAGAAAGCAAGAGAAAAAGAGATGCAAAGGATGGCAGATTTCTCCTTTTGATCCTGGTCCAGTGGTGGTGGGGGTGAGGGTGGTCTGCTTCTATGCCAACTGAGGAAGCGTAAGTTGAAGTGTTTAAATACATAAACTGTGGTTAACGTTAGTTACATACATTTAATTTTTAAAATTTAAGTGTACACTTAATTTAAGGCCAACTAGTGTCCGGGCAAACACTTTCCTTTTCGCCTCTGAATGGATAGAAACCTTGCTGTCTGATATTACATCTGTTTGATTGGTTGGTTGGTGGTTTGTTGGTTTTGGTTTTTTTTTTTAACATATAAATAACATTAGCTCTTAAATATGATAATTTGCTCAAAAAGTTATCATACATCAAACGAAAAATATCTGCAATTACATTTTATTTCTTCTTGTTAAAGGAGCTCAAACAACTAGAAACTTAGATGCTGGCTCTCTTTTATCTGGGTGATGTGGACTCAGTAGTTGCAGCATAGCAGAGCCTCTTAAACAGAATGCGAGATGTGACTCTGAGCTTTGCAGATGCCCTGGGACTGAGATTGTGGGCAGCTGATTATTATGTGTTTCCTATATACACACTCTCTGACACCTTTAATACATTTTTTTTAGCTCGCCTCTCTTTCTGTCTTTCTCTCTGTCTCGTGTGTGTGTGTGTGTGTGTGTGTGTGTGTGTGTGTGTGTGTGTGTGTATTTTATGGTACTTTGTCTCTCAGTTATGCACCACTAATTACATATGCACTTGTCCACATGTTCAATTTCTGATATTCGCTTGGGATATTGACTTCATGGGCAGTTGATACATCAAAGAACTGGGCCAGGAGGTCAAATGAACTTCTCTTCCCAAGGCCCACATTGACTTGACTGATAGGTGAGAAGGTGCAAACATTAAGCTTAGCCAAATGGCTTGAGTGCATGTGCTGCAGTATTAAAGCATTCCATGCCTTTTATTCTCATTGGAGCATAATTTTCTTCATGTAACCAAAGACAGTTTTCTGCACTAAATTTCTGAGCAGTAGAAATCTTCCTTGTCTAATGTTTACTATGATAGATAATTAAATCTTAATTAGCTTCATCATAGACCATACACACTGTTGAGTCATTGAGGAAATATAAAGTATTCTTTTTGATTGCTCTTTGAAAAAATTATAACATTTAATCTTCTCATCCATTTTGAACATTTAAAAATTTGGTGCTGAATTTAATAGGGTAAGATTAGGAAACACACACCTGATGAGATATCAGGATCTTGCACAGAAAGATGTTCAAATGATCGCTGAAGTAATTACTTTGAATTACCACCTGCAATTACTTTCTCCTCCAACCTCAGACTTCTATCTGTCGGTCTCACAGGTATTTAAACTCAGCAAATCAAAAATGCTTATTACTAATTAATCTCTTGCCCTTGTTTTCTTCATTTCAAATTATTAAAATTTCATCCATTCCAACTCACAAACTACAAGCACTTTTGTTCTACATCTTATTTCATTTTTGACATTTGGTCTATAAGTTTGATTTTACTAAAAGCTAAATAAACACAGGCAAGGTGTGTACTGCTGCAGAGCAACTTCCCAACATGTATCAAATATTGGCTATAATATCCAGAGCCTCAGACCAAAAATCACTTAAATAGAGACTGTAAGATTAGCTCAGTCAGTAACATGCTTGTTTCATAAACACTGAGTTTTATTGGATACTTTTGAATATGCCAAGCATGGTGGCTAATATCTGTAATCCAAGAGCTCAGGCAGATGGGGCGTAAGAACTCCATAATGCTCACTGACTACACAGTCCAACCTACCTGGTTGCTGATGAGGGGCATTGCTTCATAGTAGATGAATGCTATTCTTAAGGATGACATCTCAGGATTACCCACACATACTGTAAATCACACACTTTGTACACATACTTTAAAAGCAATCAGTTGAAGAAACAAATCAATTCTGTTTCATAATATTGTAATCATTCCACACCATACTTAAGGGGGTTCCCTTATTTTGAATTCTGTCCCCTCATATTGTAGTTGCATAGACAGGTTCCATTGATCTGAAGTATAATGCTATCCATCATTATTCCTCAGACAATTACAAGAAGTCCACTCATTCTCTAAATATAAATGACAGTTTTTTATTGCTCTCATGCTAAATCATCTATACCTTTTCTTATCAAGACTCAATTTCATCATGTATCATCTCCTTAATACATATTCTGAAAGCATACATTTATAGACAATATTTGACCAAAGACAATAGTAAATTTAAACGATGGGAAAATTGCAGTTCTGGTCAATGTTGTGTGGCAGACTTTTTCTGGGATGTGGCAACACATATGTCTACTCACCTCAAAGAGAGAGCCTGTCATTGGCTGGTTGTTCCTTGAGCCTGCTGAGCTTCTTGGCCATGCAGAGGGAGCACTGCATTCTGAGTTGGGAATTGGATCTCCTCGAATAGCCTACAGCTCTTCTGTGCTTGCTGTGTTACAGTTGGTCCTATAGGCATGGAATTCATGTGTGTGTTTCTAACCTGGGTGATTCTGAGGTCCTGGATGTCTCCTCAAGATGGCTAGTATAGCTGTGAACCATAGACTGATTCTGCATGTCTCTGGCATCCAGAGTCTTCCTCAGGATGACAGGAGTAGCCAGGAAGTCTGGTGGGGTATCATGTGTGTCTGGCATCCAAGGTCCTCTTCTCTCTCAGGAAAAACATGAATGGACACAGGCTTTTTGGAGTTAGCAGCATGGCTGTTTGCTTGCTCTGTAATTACTGCACTCTTCGTACTCAGACTGTGCTGGGATTCGTGGAATGGCACTCTGTACACTCCTATTGCCTGGCTGGTCTCCAGAGAGGGATGGATACAACCATGGACCAGAGGCTGGGGCCACGTCCCTACAAGCCAGAACTGATCTATGGGGAGGCAGAAGGCATCTGATGTTCAGATGCTGGAGCCCTATGTCTCTGGAAGTCAGGGGCCTTGTTTGGGTAGGCAGAAAAGCCTAGGCAGTGGAAGTCTAGGGATGTATATGTCCATTAGACCCAACAGTTAACCACAGGGGGCCTGGAACTATGTGTCCGTAGCTCCCAGGATGTCTCCTCTCATTCAGGAGGCATAGACGTTGGCATTTTTGAGTTCTCAGCCAGCTCACTTATTTGGTTCACAGCCTTGACCTTCTGCCCCGTTGATATCATACATGCTGGATGCGGCCATCTTAGATTTCTGCCCCCTCCCCATAACATAAATTTCAGCTTTGAGACTACATGGAATAGAATAATAAAATTATGTATATTTGTAGTCTATGACAGAAAGGATTGTAATAATATTACCAAGGAAAAATGTTTTTCAATAATGAATGATTCCAGTTCAACATACATAAAAATAATAAATATAAAGATATAACAAAATATATCATTTTAATTTGAAAGTAAAGAGAGGATACATGATACAATCAAAGTAAAAAGACAAAGTTTCATATAGTAGAACTGTAAAAATGTATGTGCCATTTATTTTAATGAAAATTTATATACATTTTGAATATATTTTTCTACCCTCAACTCCTCCAGGTCCTCACTTCTTATGCAAATTTATGTTCCTTTTCTCTCTCTTTCAAAACATTTCATAAATTCAGTTTACTTATTAATCATGGCATAGGATTTTTAAAGGATGTATAGTAAAATTTAAAAAAAAACATAAATCTTGAATTAAATTGCTAAAGTCAACAGTCTTCTGAAAATAAAAAGGAAAATGCCAAACTTCTCTTCTTCCACTATTAAAGACTGAGAGATGATTGGATCAAGCGTGGAAGCAGAGAAATAGCTAGTGGTGACACACTATTCACGGCCCTCATACGCCCTGTACAATAGCTCTTCCCACATCCTGAAACTGACATAAATCAAGACCTCATCTTATTTTTTCAACAGACACACAGAAGGGCCAGCGATAAGCTTAGAAGAGATTATATATACAGACTTTACTTTTAAATTAAAACTACCTCAAATGATAGTTCAAAAATCTATGGAGTTTAAGTGAAGAGTAATAGTAGAAAATTAGGAATAAATGTAACAAAATAAAAATAAAGTGAATCAGGACAGGGTGCTGTAAGTGCCCAAGAATAAAAAATAAAAAATAAACACCATTAATGGTATCCACCATTATAAAAATGTTGTATATAACATTATTTAAAGGAAATATTGAACAAGAGTTAAAATGGTTGTGATTATAGTTATACCAAAGCAAAATGTAAGTAGTAAGGTGGTGGAATTTTAAGAAAAAAATAAAAAGGTGAACAAGATTTATAGATTATGTTTAGAAAGAAAGCATAAATATTTGGCATTACATTTAACAAACAAAATAAAACAGAAGTGATGGTAGATATAGAAAATATAATTAAACACAGAAATTTAATCTTAAATTAATGAGGATTTATAAATATATTTAGACTAAGATTGAAAGGTTGATTTGTTAATCATAGTAAACTAAAATTACACTGTCCTACGAAGGAAAAGTTAATTTGTGACACATCATTTAGAGCTTTATTTTTAAACTCTATTAAGGAAGTTTCTGGAAATGGGTTTGATATATGTGGGGTTGAGGTAAATAATGACCTTAAAAGGATCTGTAACAGAGAAGGAGATGAGAAAATCACGCTTAGCTATTGAGATGAAGACAGGCAAAGTAGAGAAAACAGAAGATATTTGTTGGTGACTAAATTTCAGGTGCAGAATGAAAGAAAAATGATGAGAGAGGCCAAAGAACAAATGAACAGAGTATAGAGATTTATTGTATTCATTTCCAAAGAAATTATAGCTACAGGGGACACCAGGTAGAATAAAACCCTTGGCCCAGTGCACTGGTCATGGCCCATTTCTGGTGGTCCCAGGAATAGACTGTGGACTCACATCAGGCTGCTTACCCAGAAGAGTCACAGGAAGCTAAGCAAGAAGCAGGCTACGTATTGGTAGAAATTATAGAAAGGAAATTAAACTTTTACGGCATAGAATCAGAATAAGATCACAATGAAAAAAATAATATTATTTTGAATAAAAATGAACTGGATTAATTTGCTTGATAAAAACTTAGTTTACTCCAGTTATATGGTAAGCTTTTAAGACACTGCTAGCTTATTATCATCTTACAGTTAGTAAAGCTGTTTCATATCTAGTTTAATATATGATAATGATACTTCTTAGAATTCTTGGAAGTAGGGAGCAAGAGTGAAAACGTAGTCTCCTTTGCTTCTACATACAACCATCAGATTTTATCTTGGTTATTCAAAAAGTTTTATTTTGTCATTAATATTATTACATATTATTGCGTATATTAGAATTTACTTACAAATATTCTAAAATATACAGGAAAGATACACAAAGTGGGTTAGTAAATAAAAATTGATATGCTTAGCTATATCCTCCCCACATTATCTCATTTATTACTTTTTGCTGATGAACATATTTGATTTCCAATGAGGAATTTTTTTGGTATCAGTTCTATTTCTGGTGAGAGAACAGCAGGTCTCCATAATTCCACTGGAACTCTAGGGCCCCATGCTGCACCGAATTCCAAGCCTCAAGCAGAAGCCAAAGCTATTTGACTCTGGAAAGACACGTAAGTCAGAGGTGAGAGGAAACAGCGGACATTCTGTTCTGTTCACAGGGCTCTCAGATCTTCCAGTCTCCTGAAAGTCTCCAGCTAAGCTTTCTTTTTCGACAACCCGCAAACTTCATCCCTCCACAGGGCTATGTGAAGAGTTCTCTGACAATAATAAAAAGGCTGGTGGTCTTGCTCAACTGTTAGCACTGTTTGCTGCTTTTGCACAGAATGTGAGTTCAGTTCTGAGCACATGTCCTTCAGCACAAAACTGCCAGTAACTCAGCTCCAGATGATTCAACCTCCTTTTCTGATACTTACATGAGCACATATCCATTCATACAGATGCTTACATTCACACACACACACACACACACACACACACACACACATTTAAAGTCAAATAAATCTTTAAAAATTATGCATGATGTAAAATAAAGTATCCAGCACCATACAGTCTCCTGGTCAAAGCCCCGAATCAGCTGTTACCAGTTAAGGAAATGAGAGGACATAGCTAATAAGGCTCAAGATGTGAAATTCATTTGTCTTGATCTTTTTCATCATCCTGCAAATATATTTTTCTAATTTGTCCCGGAAGTCTGCAACAGCATGTGATTTCCTGTTGTGTTTTAAGGGCTCTGACTCTGCAGAGCTGTGGCCTTCTCAGAACTTCTGACGTTCTTGTGAAGTCTGTTCTGCAATAAGACCTTGGCTCATTGCTAAGGGAAGTTATCCTTGGAGGGCAGCTTCAGTCACTGATTTCCAGACACTCACCTGTTACCTGTTTTTCTTTCATGTTCCCTATAATCTATTTTAATGAATTATTTTTAAAAACTAAGTAGAAAGCATAGGATGGGGAGAAACTGTTGACAAAAATGTGGACTACACTCCAAGGTGATTGACATTTCACTTCCAAATGGGGCAATAAACAAAGTTTTTCTGATTTCCTTTATAGTTACTCACCAAGTATGGCTCACATAGAATAAGAGTGTCATGGTAAAAACCTATGGAGCTTTATTCTTTGAAATATCAGATTTCATAAGGAGATGAGCCTTGACAGAATTGCAGATAAAATGTATTATTCATTGAAACTTAAAATAAATGTCATTATATTAAAGCCTTAGCATTATTATAATGATTCTTATATTTGTAAATTTGAATAAGAAATTGTCATCGTATATAATTTTACTGTGGAGGAAAACATTCCGTCTTTTCCCAGTGTTTGTTGACATCATAAAACTATTTTAAGAGTCTGTTGTTTTAAAAGAGAAAATGATAGATACCTGAGTCTAAATTCACTGTAAGGGAAGTCTTCTACTTCCATAGGTTGATAATTTAAGGATACATGGTTTTTCCTGCACTTGCCAAGAGCTAGGAAACTTCATTAAACAGTGGTTTGGCTTGAGAAATGTGTCATCAACTCAGCAAGATATTTTGCTGAACCATCCAAATGCACAGAGCTAAAAGCATTAATTTTCCCTGAAAAGTATTCTTGAAATCTGTGCTGTTTCAGAAACAGAAGCAAAGTCAGCCAAAAAAGTACAATAAAACCCACCTTTAAGTGAATACATATACACCACACACATACACAACACACACTCACACACACACATAATCAATTTTCAGTAAAGTGCTATTATTTATTATAGGACTGAATTTAATTCAACTGAGGTCTTTAGAGGCAGCTTAATATATTGTTCATATCCCTTCTATATTGAAATGTTAGCTCTACTTCTGCGGTTCCTTTTCTTCAGTTGTTACAAAAAAATAATGCATCCAGAAGCCATGACTCACAATGTGATATGAAAAAAAAGAGAGAATAAAGAGATGAAGAGACAAAAAGTAACTTTAAAGCAAGAGAAAAGAAAACAACCAAGACAGCATTTCCTCATTATTATACATCTGAAAGCTTCATCTTTGTTTGAAATACAAGATAACTAAAACACAGTCTACAGTACTAGAAATGACTGTCTCTGGGGGTAATTTATAAAATTCCTTTCATGTAAATTTCAAATAATTAGGATGAACAATATTTCTTGTTATTCTTTTTTACGTTGTAATTTTCCTTCTTAGGGTTCTGATTGTACTCGCTTTTAGATTTCAGTGATGTTTACCTGTCATGGAGTTCATTAAGACTGAGGTTATAAGTTATGTAAAGGCAGAGAGAGGTGCACAGACAGCATAGTTTCCATAGACCTGTAGGCACAGAGAGAGGACACAGGACTATGACACAAAGTGTCTTATTGTTAAATATCAATCTTCTTGCTCCTGATCATTTGGCATCCACTAAGAGTAGACAATACTTGTGTGTGAGGTTAATGGTGAAAATTTCCAGGTAAGGTTTTGGTTTAAAGAAATTCCTCCAAACCTGGAAAATAATTTTACATATAAGCTTATAGATGAAAATTTAAAAGCAAATCTGTGTATATTTATCTGGTTTGGTCTTGGCTACAAGGTAATTCAGTAAGTATTTTATATGAATGTTATATTTAATATATCATGATTTAATGACACAAATTTTCAATCTGTAAGTGTGTACCTAAAATTACTTCTGTATGCCATTAAGTGATTTTCCTTATTTTCTAACAATACTAATTACTATATGGCTATTTTCCTCTATCTATGAAACAAATATATGGTACTTCTTAAAATTTGGACAGAATTTTTTAAAAGACTGCTTTAATAGCAATTGATATAAAGACATTTCAACTAAAATATCTAACTTATCTTTTTTGCTAAAATCCTTTATCATTTTCCTAACCTCCATAATATGAATATTTACTTAAAATTGTATTTTATATTATTAAAATTCATTCCAGATTTAAAAACGCAATCTTGAGCTAGGGAATTGGTTGTTAATAGCTGCTATGCTGCATAAGAATGGGCTGGGTCCCAGAACCGGGGTAAAATTGCCTAGGTAGTGATACATGCTTGCAAGTCCACTGCTAGGGAAGGATCAGGAGGAATCCTGGGGTCATCAAGTCCAGCATAGTATCTCAGGAGGTTGAGCAATTATACACCAAGTATCCCAAAGGACATGAAAGATGCCTCTGAAGACAACACACTAAGTTGTCACCCACCCACCCCATTATAATATGAATAAATACAAACACACACACGCACACATACACACACACTACACATGCAAATATCTAAAAAATTTTAAACAAAAGAAAATACCTGAAGCTATTGAAATTTAATGTATCTTCTTTAGTGACTTAGAAATATATCAAAAAGAATTTACTATATTTATTCTACGTTTATTAAATTTAGTACTATAATACACTCTCAAAACCACTGTTATATTTTATTTTACAATTCTGCATTTTTAGAATAATTTATTTTATTCTGTGGTAGCACTTTAACCAACTTATAAATAATACTTTTTTGGAAATCAAAGTGTTAGGCGTTGAAAATTGTGAGTTAATTTCTTATCAAGAAACAAGACAAAACATTTGGTTAGAGTATTTTAAATGTTTGGGCATCTTCACTTTAGAAGTTTCCTCCAAGTGAGAAACCAGCAACTTCTTCAACCAGAGCAGAAATCACTGTTTCTCCCCCTCTGTACAGCCATCTTCTTTGCTCTACACATATGTGTAGATGTATTATTCTATTACTATGAGTTATGTTGTACATATTACTAGCTATAATATAATTTAAATATAATATTTTTATTTACTAATTGATAATTTCATATATAGAGAATTTGCTTTTATCATATTCACCTCCTAAACTTCCCACTACAAACCCCAGGCTACTGACATTTTTTTTCTATGACCAAGAGAATCCGGTTTCTGTTGGGCAAAGGTGTGGACCTATCCTTTGGAACATGGTTATTATACCCCAGGTCACAGCTTGCTGAAAGCTCTCTGTCTCAAAGAAGTCTTCAACTGTAATAATTCTCACATTACCAGATAGAGGATTCTGTGTTTCTCGTACATTATTAATATCTACTTATTTTAAAATTATTACTTTAAAATACTAGCCTACTAGCAGGTCACTCTTCTCATAAGGAGCTGTAAATTCCTTCTGTGTATCGAGAGTTGCCTGGGCAGGACTGATAGTGGAGAAACCAGAGTTTCCTGTTTTGGGTGTCTTGCTCATGTTTCCCAATGCTGGTACCTTTGTAGAAGGATGCTCCTTCTCCATCCTATAGGTCCAATGCCATTCTCCTTCATATTGCCCTATGCGATTCTGATTGAACCACTTTTGGAGTGTTCAGAACATCTCAATTTTTATGAAATCCATGCCTACTGTGAATTTTATATTTTCTAAGATCTATATTTTCCTGGAAAAAAGAGCACATTGAAACAGAATGTAATTTTACTTAATATCCTTTAGTAGTTTATGAACATATAAGGTGAATTAGATATTATCTCTATGGCCACAGAAATCTTACCCAAGGTGCTTTGCTTGAAATTATTTTAAACTTTAAAATACATGTCATATATGATTTATAATTTCTAACTTACTTGTATACCATATTTTATTAAAGCATAGCACAAAAGCAAATGCAAGGAAGTTCAAACTTTGCCCTGAGGAATATACCAGATATAGTTATATTACAAATTCTTACCTATTTTGGCTTATTATTTTATAAAAGCTGAACTGAATTTTTTAATGTTTTCATCTTAATTTTCAATAAAAATGTATAGGAGCACTTTGGCTCTAATATGTACAATTCAAATATTTATACTTAACATAGAGATAACATATAATTTATAGAGAGAATATGTACGTTCTGAACAGTTATTGGGAATCAATATACACCCTATTTTTTTAAACTGTGTTCAATCTTCATTTAATAAAATATAATGGATATAAACATGTTTTTGTTTTGATCCCAAGTGTTGGATGTGAAAAAGACTTGTTTAACAGTGTGTGGTGTTTTTCTGATGATAAGACTCGTGAGAGAACAGGTAATGTTTGTCCACTGGAGAAGGAGCTGACTTTTGCAGGAAGCATGGTCTCTGCTAACTGATAAACATCCTAGTATGGATGGATGTGTATATATATATATATATATATATATATATATATATATATATATATATATATATATATATATATATTCATATGCCCAAACCAGGAGACAGGGCTTTTTTTTTTTGGTCTTGGCTGTCCATCATTCCACTTCAAGAGACTCCTAGAGAGAACCACTCCAGAGAATGCTTCAAGGTTCCAAGTTTCAGCTACTGCTCCAGGTTACCACAGCTGTGGTTGCAATAACTTCTGCTGAGTGCTGGTTTATGGTTTAACTGGCTTTCTGGTACCCTTCACTCTATGCCAGTGGAATTGCTCCAAGAAACTGAGTCTAAAAAGGTCTACTTCTCCTGTTCCCATTAAGATCTTTTCTCTCTATCTAGGGTAGGTGGATTGGAAGGTAGGCATGAGCATTAAAGAACCCCAAATAAAGTAGATTTGAAAAAGTTCAAAGCCTACAATAAAGTGTTAAATGCACCAAAATATATTCAGACAGAAAAAGTTCAACTGTACAAAAAAGTACACTCAGCTCAGGAAAGGTAAAAATGCTAGTGACCCTAAGTGAAAGAGTATATGTTTAACAGAATGCAAACAATATTTTATGACAACAGTAAAAGAAGAAGATGGGAAACACTTTAGAAAATAATTGTAGTACTATAGAGCAACAGTAATTAAAACAGCATGGTACTGGCACTGCAATAGGCTGGTTGATCAATGGAATCAAATTGAAGACCCAGAAGTGAATCCATACACACATGGTCACTTGATTTTGACAAAGAAACCAAATCTATTCAATAGAAAAAGAATAGTTTATTCAACAAATGGTGCTGGTATAACTAGATGTCTACATAAAGAAAAATGCAATTGGACCCATATTTGTCACAGTGCACAAAACTCAAATCCAAGTGGATTAAAGACCTCAACATAAAACCAGAGACACTAAATCGGCTAGAAGAAAAAGTGGGGAAGAGCCTGGAACACATTGGCACAGCAGACAACTTCCTGAACAGAACACCAACAGCCCAGCCCTTAAGGTCAACAGTTAATAAATGGGAGCTCATGAGGCTGAGAAGCCTCTGTAAAGCAGGAGACATTGTCAAGAGAACAAAGTGATAGCCTACAGACTGGAAAAAGAGCTTCACCAACCCTACATCTGACAGAGGTCTAATATCCAAAATATACAAAGAACTCAAGAAATTAAACACCAAACCAAATAACTCAATTGAGAAATGGGGCTTGGAACTAAACAGAGAATTCACAACAAAGGAATATCAAATGGCTGAGAAGCATTTAAAGAAATGCTGAACATCTTTAGTCATCAGAGAAATGCAAATCAAAACGACTCTGAAATTCCATCTTACACCCATCAGAATGGCTAAGATCACAAATTCAAGCAACACCACATGCTGGCGAGGATGTGGGGAGAGAGGAACACTCCTTCATTGTTAGTGGGAATGCAAACTGGTACAGCCACTTTGGAAATCTATCTGGTGCTCTCTCAGAAAAATGGGAATAGGGCTTCCTCAAGACCCAGCTATTCCACTCCTTGGAATATACCCAGAAGACACACCAGCACATAACAAGGACATATGCTCAACCATGTCCATAGAGGCCTTATTCATAATAGCCAGAACATGGAAACAGCCTAAGTGTCCCTCAGTAGAAGAATGGATAAAGAAACTGTGGTACATATACACTATAGAATACTACTCAGCTATTAAAAACAAGGAATTCCCGAATTTTGTGGACAAATGGATTGAACTAGAAGTGATCATAATGAGTGAGCTAACCCAGAAGGAAAGATGCAAATGGTATATATACTC